>NC_143030.1:4172092-4432092 GCF_057628025.1 Oncorhynchus mykiss
GAGTCTAGAGCCTTGTACAACAGTCTCATCTGGTCCTGTCTGGTCCTGGCAGCATGGATCTCAGAGTACCTCTCAGAACGGATCAAGTAAAATGCCATGGGAATCACCATGGTAACACTCTGGATGAGGTGAACCCTGTGTATGTTCACAACCAGGGCATCAACTAGACAGGAAAGAAAACAGATGTAGAGTTATATACTGTGAACAAGATGACATTACTAGTCAGGTTAGATGTAGAGGACATTACTAGTCAGGTTAGATGTAGAGGACATTACTAGTCAGGTTAGATGTAGAGTTATATACTGTAGAAAACAAATTATCAGTTAGAAGACATGTTGACACCTAAAATCATCATGTAATTACATAACCCAAAACAGCCAGTAGAGGACTGGTCACCCCTCAGAGCCTGGTTCCTCTGGTCTACCCAGTACAGCCAGTAGAGGACTGGTCACACCTCAGAGCCTGGTTCCTTTGGTCTACCCAGTACAGCCAGTAGAGGACTGGTCACCCCTCAGAGCCTGGTTCCTCTCTACCCAGTACAGCCAGTAGAGGACTGGTCACCCCTCAGAGCCTGGTTCCTCTGGTCTACCCAGTACAGCCAGTAGAGGACTGGTCACCCCTCAGAGCCTGGTTCCTCTCTACCCAGTACAGCCAGTAGAGGACTGGTCGCCCCTCAGAGCCTGGTTCCTCTGGTCTACCCAGTACAGCCAGTAGAGGACTGGTCACCCCTCAGAGCATGGTTCCTCTCTACACAGTACAGCCAGTAGAGGACTGGTCACCCCTTAACCTTAAGCTCTGTGCCATCCGGAGGGATCCAAAAGCAAAACCTACTAAACCACACATTACCTCTAACTCCACCTAGTGGTGGTCTGAGGTAGTGATGCAGGGTACCGTAATAAACCACTCATTACCTCTAACTCCCCCTAGTGGTGGTCTGAGGTAGTGATGCAGGGTACCATACTAAACCACTCATTACCTCTAACTCCCCCTAGTGGTGGTCTGAGGTAGTGATGCAGGGTACCATACTAAACCACTCATTACCTCTAACTCCCCCTAGTGGTGGTCTGAGGTAGTGATGCAGGGTACAGTAATAAACCACTCATTACCTCTAACTCCCCTAGTGGTGGTCTGAGGTAGTGATGCAGGGTACAGTAATAAACCACTCATTACCTCTAACTCCCCTAGTGGTGGTCTGAGGTAGTGATGCAGGGTACAGTAATAAACCACTCATTACCTCTAACTCCCCTAGTGGTGGTCTGAGGTAGTGATGCAGGGTACCGTACTAAACCATACACTACCTCTAAGTACTGCTACTAACCTGTCAGTGGAGCTGGACTACATTTAACCTCTTCCATCTCATAGTGTTACAGTGGATATTGATATGCAATGTCACATTTGATTCCATCTCATAGTGGGTTATGAATCAGTATGTGTGAATTGGATTGTGTTCTTCTGAGGATTCATGTTTATTGAATTTCTATTGTACTGTTGATGTAATAGAGTTGGGTTCACCCTAGTAAACTATAGGAGGATATATGGCTGATATCTCAGTCTATTGGGTTCACCCTAGTAAACTATAGGAGGATATATGGCTGATATCTCAGTCTATTGATGTAATAGAGTTGAGTTCACCCTAGTAAACTATAGGAGGATATATGGCTGATATCTCAGTCTATTGGGTTCACCCTAGTAAACTATAGGAGGATATATGGCTGATATCTCAGTCTATTGGGTTCACCCTAGTAAACTATAGGAGGATATATGGCTGATATCTCAGTCTATTGGGTTCACCCTAGTAAACTATAGGGGGATATATGGCTGATATCTCAGTCTATTGGGTTCACCCTAGTAAACTATAGGAGGATATATGGCTGATATCTCAGTCTATTGGGTTCACCCTAGTAAACTATAGGAGGATATATGGCTGATATCTCAGTCTATTGGGTTCACCCTAGTAAACTATAGGAGGATATATGGCTGATATCTCAGTCTATTGGGTTCACCCTAGTAAACTATAGGAGGATATATGGCTGATATCTCAGTCTATTGGGTTCACCCTAGTAAACTATAGGAGGATATATGGCTGATATCTCAGTCTATTGATGTAATAGAGTTGAGTTCACCCTAGTAAACTATAGGAGGATATATGGCTGATATCTCAGTCTATTGGGTTCACCCTAGTAAACTATAGGAGGATATATGGCTGATATCTCAGTCTATTGGGTTCACCCTAGTAAACTATAGGAGGATATATGGCTGATATCTCAGTCTATTGGGTTCACCCTAGTAAACTATAGGGGGATATATGGCTGATATCTCAGTCTATTGGGTTCACCCTAGTAAACTATAGGAGGATATATGGCTGATATCTCAGTCTATTGGGTTCACCCTAGTAAACTATAGGAGGATATATGGCTGATATCTCAGTCTATTGGGTTCACCCTAGTAAACTATAGGAGGATATATGGCTGATATCTCAGTCTATTGGGTTCACCCTAGTAAACTATAGGAGGATATATGGCTGATATCTCAGTCTATTGGGTTCACCCTAGTAAACTATAGGAGGATATATGGCTGATATCTCAGTCTATTGGGTTCACCCTAGTAAACTATAGGAGGGACATATGGCTGATATCTCAGTCTATTGGGTTCACCCTAGTAAACTATAGGAGGATATATGGCTGATATCTCAGTCTATTGGGTTCACCCTAGTAAACTATAGGAGGATATATGGCTGATATCTCAGTCTATTGGGTTCACCCTAGTAAACTATAGGAGGATGTATGGCTGATATCTCAGTCTATTGGGTTCACCCTAGTAAACTAAAGGAGGATATATGGCTGATATCTCAGTCTATTGGGTTCACCCTAGTAAACTATAGGAGGATATATGGCTGATATATCAGTCTATTGGGTTCACCCTAGTAAACTATAGGAGGATATCTGGCTGATATCTCAGTCTATTGGGTTCACCCTAGTAAACTATAGGAGGATATATGGCTGATATCTCAGTCTATTGGGTTCACCCTATTAAACTATAGGAGCATATATGGCTGATATCTCAGTCTATTGTACTGTAGATGTAATAGAGTTGGGTTCACCCTAGTAAACTATAGGAGGATATATGGCTGATATCTCAGTCTATTGGGTTCACCCTAGTAAACTAAAGGAGGATATATGGCTGATATCTCAGTCTATTGATGTAATAGAGTTGAGTTCACCCTAGTAAACTATAGGAGGATATATGGCTGATATATCAGTCTATTGGGTTCACCCTAGTAAACTATAGGAGGATGTATGGCTAATATCTCAGTATATTGGGTTTACCCTAGTAAACTATAGGAGGATATATGGCTGATATCTCAGTCTATTGGGTTCACCCTAGTAAACTATAGGAGGATGCATGGCTGATATCTCAGTCTATTGATGTAATAGACTTGGGTTCACCCTAGTAAACTATAGGAGGATATATGGCTGATTTCTCAGTCTATTGAGTTCACCCTAGTAAACTATAGGAGGATATATGGCTGATATCTCAGTCTATTGATGTAATAGACTTGGGTTCACCCTAGTAAACTATAGGAGGATATATGGTTGATATCTTAGTATATTGAGGATGTAATAGAGTTGGGTTCACCCTAGAAAACTATAGGAGGATATATGGCTGATATCTCAGTCTATTGGGTTCACCCTAGTAAACTATAGGAGGATATATGGCTGATATCTCAGTCTATTGGGTTTACCCTAGTAAACTATAGGAGGATATATGGCTGATATCTCAGTCTATTGGGTTCACCCTAGTAAACTATAGGAGGATGTATGGCTGATATCTCAGTCTATTGATGTAATAGACTTGGGTTCACCCTAGTAAACTATAGGAGGATATATGGTTGATATCTCAGTATATTGAGGATGTAATAGAGTTGGGATCACCCTAGAAAACTATAGGAGGATATATGGCTGATATCTCAGTCTATTGGGTTCACCCTAGTAAACTATAGGAGGATATATGGCTGATATCTCAGTCTATTGGGTTTACCCTAGTAAACTATAGGAGGATATATGGCTGATATCTCAGTCTATTGTGTTCACCCTAGTAAACTATAGGAGGATGTATGGCTGATATCTCAGTCTATTGATGTAATAGACTTGGGTTCACCCTAGTAAACTATAGGAGGATATATGGTTGATATCTCAGTATATTGAGGATGTAATAGAGTTGGGATCACCCTAGAAAACTATAGGAGGATATATGGCTGATATCTCAGTCTATTGGGTTCACCCTAGTAAACTATAGGAGGGTATATGGCTGATATCTCAGTCTATTGATGTAATAGAGTTGGGTTCACCCTAGTAAACTATAGGAGGATATATGGCTGATATCTCAGTCTATTGATGTAATAGAGTTGGGTTCACCCTAGTAAACTATAGGAGGATATATGGCTGATATCTCAGTCTATTGGGTTTACCCTAGTAAACTATAGGAGGATATATGGCTGATATCTCAGTCTATTGGGTTCACCCTAGTAAACTATAGGAGGATGTATGGCTGATATCTCAGTCTATTGATGTAATAGACTTGGGTTCACCCTAGTAAACTATAGGAGGATATATGGTTGATATCTCAGTATATTGAGGATGTAATAGAGTTGGGATCACCCTAGAAAACTATAGGAGGATATATGGCTGATATCTCAGTCTATTGGGTTCACCCTAGTAAACTATAGGAGGATGTATGGCTGATATCTCAGTCTATTGGGTTCACCCTAGTAAACTATAGGAGGATATATGGCTGATATCTCAGTCTATTGGGTTCACCCTAGTAAACTATAGGAGGATATGGCTGATATCTCAGTCTATTGGGTTCACCCTAGTAAACTATAGGAGGATATATGGCTGATATCTCAGTCTATTGGGTTCACCCTAGTAAACTATAGGAGGATATATGGCTGATATCTCAGTCTATTGGGTTCACCCTAGTAAACTATAGGAGGATATATGGCTGATATCTCAGTCTATTGGGTTCACCCTAGTAAACTATAGGAGGATATATGGCTGATATCTCAGTCTATTGACGTAATAGAGTTGGGTTCACCCTAGTAAACTATAGGAGAATATATGGCTGATATCTTAGTCTATTGATGTAATAGAGTTGGGTTCACCCTAGTAAACTATAGGAGCATATATGGCTGATATCTCAGACTATTGATGTAATAGAGTTGGGTTCACCCTAGTAAACTATAGGAGGATATATGGCTGATATCTCAGTCTATTGATGTAATAGAGTTGAGTTCACCCTAGTAAACTATAGGAGGATATATGGCTGATATATCAGTCTATTGGGTTCACCCTAGTAAACTATAGGAGGATGTATGGCTGATATCTCAGTCTATTGGGTTTACCCTAGTAAACTATAGGAGGATATATGGCTGATATCTCAGTCTATTGGGTTCACCCTAGTAAACTATAGGAGGATGTATGGCTGATATCTCAGTCTATTGATGTAATAGACTTGGGTTCACCCTAGTAAACTATAGGAGGATATATTGCTGATATCTCAGTCTATTGGGTTCACCCTAGTAAACTATAGGAGGATATATGGCTGATATATCAGTCTATTGGGTTTACCCTAGTAAACTATAGGAGGATATATGGCTGATATCTCAGTCTATTGTACTGTAGATGTAATAGAGTTGGGTTCACCCTAGTAAACTAAAGGAGGATATATTGCTGATATCTCAGTCTATTGGGTTCACCCTAGTAAACTATAGGAGGATATATGGCTGATATCTCAGTATATTGTACTGTAGATGTAATAGAGTTGGGTTCACCCTAGTAAACTAAAGGAGGATATATTGCTGATATCTCAGTCTATTGGGTTCACCCTAGTAAACTATAGGAGGACATATGGCTGATATCTCAGTCTATTGGGTTCACCCTAGTAAACTATAGGAGGATATATGGCTGATATCTCAGTCTATTGGGTTCACCCTAGTAAACTATAGGAGGATGTATGGCTGATATCTCAGTCTATTGATGTAATAGACTTGGGTTCACCCTAGTAAACTATAGGAGGATATATGGTTGATATCTCAGTATATTGAGGATGTAATAGAGTTGGGATCACCCTAGAAAACTATAGGAGGATATATGGCTGATATCTCAGTCTATTGGGTTCACCCTAGTAAACTATAGGAGGATATATGGCTGATATCTCAGTCTATTGATGTAATAGAGTTGGGTTCACCCTAGTAAACTATAGGAGGATGTATGGCTGATATCTCAGTCTATTGGGTTCACCCTAGTAAACTATAGGAGGATATATGGCTGATATCTCAGTCTATTGGGTTCACCCTAGTAAACAATAGGAGGATATATGGCTGATATCTCAGTCTATTGGGTTCACCCTAGTAAACTATAGGAGGATGTATGGCTGATATCTCAGTCTATTGGGTTCACCCTAGTAAACTATAGGAGGATATATGGCTGATATCTCAGTCTATTGGGTTCACCCTAGTAAACTATAGGAGGATATGGCTGATATCTCAGTCTATTGGGTTCACCCTAGTAAACTATAGGAGGATATATGGCTGATATCTCAGTCTATTGGGTTCACCCTAGTAAACTATAGGAGGATATATGGCTGATATCTCAGTCTATTGGGTTCACCCTAGTAAACTATAGGAGGATATATGGCTGATATCTCAGTCTATTGGGTTCACCCTAGTAAACTATAGGAGGATATATGGCTGATATCTCAGTCTATTGGGTTCACCCTAGTAAACTATAGGAGGATATATGGCTGATATCTCAGTCTATTGACGTAATAGAGTTGGGTTCACCCTAGTAAACTATAGGAGAATATATGGCTGATATCTTAGTCTATTGATGTAATAGAGTTGGGTTCACCCTAGTAAACTATAGGAGGATATATGGCTGATATCTCAGTCAATTGATGTAATAGAGTTGAGTTCACCCTAGTAAACTATAGGAGCATATATGGCTGATATCTTAGTATATTGATGTAATAGAGTTGGGTTCACCCTAGTAAACTATAGGAGGGACATATGGCTGATATCTCAGTCTATTGGGTTCACCCTAGTAAACTATAGGAGGACATATGGCTGATATCTCAGTCTATTGGGTTCACCCTAGTAAACTATAGGAGGATATATGGCTGATATCTCAGTCTATTGGGTTCACCCTAGTAAACTATAGGAGGATATATGGCTGATATCTCAGTCTATTGACGTAATAGAGTTGGGTTCACCCTAGTAAACTATAGGAGAATATATGGCTGATATCTTAGTCTATTGATGTAATAGAGTTGGGTTCACCCTAGTAAACTATAGGAGGATATATGGCTGATATCTCAGTCAATTGATGTAATAGAGTTGAGTTCACCCTAGTAAACTATAGGAGCATATATGGCTGATATCTTAGTATATTGATGTAATAGAGTTGGGTTCACCCTAGTAAACTATAGGAGGGACATATGGCTGATATCTCAGTCTATTGGGTTCACCCTAGTAAACTATAGGAGGACATATGGCTGATATCTCAGTCTATTGGGTTCACCCTAGTAAACTATAGGAGGATATATGGCTGATATCTCAGTCTATTGGGTTCACCCTAGTAGACTATAGGAGGATATATGGCTGATATCTCAGTCTATTGGGTTCACCCTAGTAAACTATAGGAGGATGTATGGCTGATATCTCAGTCTATTGGGTTCACCCTAGTAAACTAAAGGAGGATATATTGCTGATATCTCAGTCTATTGGGTTCACCCTACTAAACTATAGGAGGATATATGGCTGATATATCAGTCTATTGGGTTCACCCTAGTAAACTATAGGAGGATATATGGCTGATATCTCAGTCTATTGTACTGTAGATGTAATAGAGTTGGGTTCACCCTAGTAAACTAAAGGAGGATATATTGCTGATATCTCAGTCTATTGGGTTCACCCTAGTAAACTATAGGAGGATATATGGCTGATATCTCAGTCTATTGGGTTCACCCTAGTAAACTATAGGAGGATGTATGGCTGATATCTCAGTCTATTGGGTTTACCCTAGTAAACTATAGGAGGATATACGGCTGATATCTCAGTCTATTGGGTTCACCCTAGTAAACTATAGGAGGATATATGGCTGATATCTCAGTCTATTGATGTAATAGAGTTGAGTTCACCCTAGTAAACTATAGGAGGATATATGGCTGATATATCAGTCTATTGGGTTCACCCTAGTAAACTATAGGAGGATATATGGCTGATATCTCAGTCTATTGGGTTCACCCTAGTAAACTATAGGAGGATATATGGCTGATATCTCAGTCTATTGGGTTCACCCTAGTAAACTATAGGAGGATGTATGGCTGATATCTCAGTCTATTGGGTTTACCCTAGTAAACTATAGGAGGATATATGGCTGATATCTTAGTATATTGATGTAATAGAGTTGGGTTCACCCTAGTAAACTATAGGAGGGACATATGGCTGATATCTCAGTCTATTGGGTTCACCCTAGTAAACTATAGGAGGACATATGGCTGATATCTCAGTCTATTGGGTTCACCCTAGTAAACTATAGGAGGATATATGGCTGATATCTCAGTCTATTGGGTTCACCCTAGTAAACTATAGGAGGATATATGGCTGATATCTCAGTCTATTGGGTTCACCCTAGTAAACTATAGGAGGATGTATGGCTGATATCTCAGTCTATTGGGTTCACCCTAGTAAACTAAAGGAGGATATATGGCTGATATCTCAGTCTATTGGGTTCACCCTAGTAAACTATAGGAGGATATATGGCTGATATATCAGTCTATTGGGTTCACCCTAGTAAACTATAGGAGGATATATGGCTGATATCTCAGTCTATTGTACTGTAGATGTAATAGAGTTGGGTTCACCCTAGTAAACTAAAGGAGGATATATTGCTGATATCTCAGTCTATTGGGTTCACCCTAGTAAACTATAGGAGGATATATGGCTGATATCTCAGTCTATTGGGTTCACCCTAGTAAACTATAGGAGCATATATGGCTGATATCTCAGTCTATTGTACTGTAGATGTAATAGAGTTGGGTTCACCCTAGTAAACTATAGGAGCATATATGGCTGATATCTCAGTCTATTGGGTTCACCCTAGTAAACTAAAGGAGGATATATCGCTGATATCTCAGTCTATTGATGTAATAGAGTTGAGTTCACCCTAGTAAACTATAGGAGGATATATGGCTGATATATCAGTCTATTGGGTTCAACCTAGTAATCTATAGGAGGATATATGGCTGATATCTCAGTCTATTGGGTTCACCCTAGTAAACTATAGGAGGATATATGGCTGATATCTCAGTCTATTGGGTTCACCCTAGTAAACTATAGGAGGATGTATGGCTGATATCTCAGTCTATTGGGTTTACCCTAGTAAACTATAGGAGGATATATGGCTGATATCTCAGTCTATTGGGTTCACCCTAGTAAACTATAGGAGGGTATATGGCTGATATCTCAGTCTGTTGATGTAATAGAGTTGGGTTCACCCTAGTAAACTATAGGAGGATATATGGCTGATATCTCAGTCTATTGGGTTCACCCTAGTAAACTATAGGAGGATATATGGCTGATATCTCAGTCTATTGGGTTCACCCTAGTAAACTATAGGAGGATATATGGCTGATATCTCAGTCTATTGACGTAATAGAGTTGGGTTCACCCTAGTAAACTATAGGAGAATATATGGCTGATATCTTAGTCTATTGATGTAATAGAGTTGGGTTCACCCTAGTAAACTATAGGAGGATATATGGCTGATATCTCAGTCAATTGATGTAATAGAGTTGAGTTCACCCTAGTAAACTATAGGAGCATATATGGCTGATATCTTAGTATATTGATGTAATAGAGTTGGGTTCACCCTAGTAAACTATAGGAGGGACATATGGCTGATATCTCAGTCTATTGGGTTCACCCTAGTAAACTATAGGAGGACATATGGCTGATATCTCAGTCTATTGGGTTCACCCTAGTAAACTATAGGAGGATATATGGCTGATATCTCAGTCTATTGGGTTCACCCTAGTAGACTATAGGAGGATATATGGCTGATATCTCAGTCTATTGGGTTCACCCTAGTAAACTATAGGAGGATGTATGGCTGATATCTCAGTCTATTGGGTTCACCCTAGTAAACTAAAGGAGGATATATTGCTGATATCTCAGTCTATTGGGTTCACCCTACTAAACTATAGGAGGATATATGGCTGATATATCAGTCTATTGGGTTCACCCTAGTAAACTATAGGAGGATATATGGCTGATATCTCAGTCTATTGTACTGTAGATGTAATAGAGTTGGGTTCACCCTAGTAAACTAAAGGAGGATATATTGCTGATATCTCAGTCTATTGGGTTCACCCTAGTAAACTATAGGAGGATATATGGCTGATATCTCAGTCTATTGGGTTCACCCTAGTAAACTATAGGAGCATATATGGCTGATATCTCAGTCTATTGTACTGTAGATGTAATAGAGTTGGGTTCACCCTAGTAAACTATAGGAGCATATATGGCTGATATCTCAGTCTATTGGGTTCACCCTAGTAAACTAAAGGAGGATATATTGCTGATATCTCAGTCTATTGATGTAATAGAGTTGAGTTCACCCTAGTAAACTATATGAGGATATATGGCTGATATATCAGTCTATTGGGTTCACCCTAGTAAACTATAGGAGGATATATGGCTGATATCTCAGTCTATTGGGTTCACCCTAGTAAACTATAGGAGGATATATGGCTGATATCTCAGTCTATTGGGTTCACCCTAGTAAACTATAGGAGGATGTATGGCTGATATCTCAGTCTATTGGGTTTACCCTAGTAAACTATAGGAGGATATACGGCTGATATCTCAGTCTATTGGGTTCACCCTAGTAAACTATAGGAGGATATATGGCTGATATCTCAGTCTATTGATGTAATAGAGTTGAGTTCACCCTAGTAAACTATAGGAGGATATATGGCTGATATATCAGTCTATTGGGTTCACCCTAGTAAACTATAGGAGGATATATGGCTTATATCTCAGTCTATTGGGTTCACCCTAGTAAACTATAGGAGGATATATGGCTGATATCTCAGTCTATTGGGTTCACCCTAGTAAACTATAGGAGGATGTATGGCTGATATCTCAGTCTATTGGGTTTACCCTAGTAAACTATAGGAGGATATATGGCTGATATCTTAGTATATTGATGTAATAGAGTTGGGTTCACCCTAGTAAACTATAGGAGGGACATATGGCTGATATCTCAGTCTATTGGGTTCACCCTAGTAAACTATAGGAGGACATATGGCTGATATCTCAGTCTATTGGGTTCACCCTAGTAAACTATAGGAGGATATATGGCTGATATCTCAGTCTATTGGGTTCACCCTAGTAAACTATAGGAGGATATATGGCTGATATCTCAGTCTATTGGGTTCACCCTAGTAAACTATAGGAGGATGTATGGCTGATATCTCAGTCTATTGGGTTCACCCTAGTAAACTAAAGGAGGATATATGGCTGATATCTCAGTCTATTGGGTTCACCCTAGTAAACTATAGGAGGATATATGGCTGATATATCAGTCTATTGGGTTCACCCTAGTAAACTATAGGAGGATATATGGCTGATATCTCAGTCTATTGTACTGTAGATGTAATAGAGTTGGGTTCACCCTAGTAAACTATAGGAGCATATATGGCTGATATCTCAGTCTATTGTACTGTAGATGTAATAGAGTTGGGTTCACCCTAGTAAACTATAGGAGCATATATGGCTGATATCTCAGTCTATTGGGTTCACCCTAGTAAACTAAAGGAGGATATATCGCTGATATCTCAGTCTATTGATGTAATAGAGTTGAGTTCACCCTAGTAAACTATAGGAGGATATATGGCTGATATATCAGTCTATTGGGTTCAACCTAGTAATCTATAGGAGGATATATGGCTAATATCTCAGTCTATTGGGTTCACCCTAGTAAACTATAGGAGGATATATGGCTGATATCTCAGTCTATTGGGTTCACCCTAGTAAACTATAGGAGGATGTATGGCTGATATCTCAGTCTATTGGGTTTACCCTAGTAAACTATAGGAGGATATATGGCTGATATCTCAGTCTATTGGGTTCACCCTAGTAAACTATAGGAGGATGTATGGCTGATATCTCAGTCTATTGGGTTTACCCTAGTAAACTATAGGAGGATATATGGCTGATATCTCAGTCTATTGGGTTCACCCTAGTAAACTATAGGAGGGTATATGGCTGATATCTCAGTCTGTTGATGTAATAGAGTTGGGTTCACCCTAGTAAACTATAGGAGGATATATGGCTGATATCTCAGTCTATTGGGTTCACCCTAGTAAACTATAGGAGGATATATGGCTGATATCTCAGTCTATTGATGTAATAGAGTTGGGTTCACCCTATTAAACTATAGGAGGATATATGGCTGATATCTCAGTCTATTGGGTTCACCCTAGTAAACTATAGGAGGATGTATGGCTGATATCTCAGTCTATTGGGTTCACCCTAGTAAACTATAGGAGGATATATGGCTGATATCTCAGTCTATTGGGTTCACCCTAGTAAACTATAGGAGGATCTATGGCTGATATCTCAGTCTATTGGGTTCACCCTAGTAAACTATAGGAGGATGTACGGCTGATATCTCAGTCTATTGGGTTCACCCTAGTAAACTATAGGAGGATATATGGCTGATATCTCAGTCTATTGGGTTCACCCTAGTAAACTATAGGAGGGTATATGGCTGATATCTCAGTCTGTTGATGTAATAGAGTTGGGTTCACCCTAGTAAACTATAGGAGGATATATGGCTGATATCTCAGTCTATTGGGTTCACCCTAGTAAACTATAGGAGGATATATGGCTGATATCTCAGTCTATTGATGTAATAGAGTTGGGTTCACCCTATTAAACTATAGGAGGATATATGGCTGATATCTCAGTCTATTGGGTTCACCCTAGTAAACTATAGGAGGATGTATGGCTGATATCTCAGTCTATTGGGTTCACCCTAGTAAACTATAGGAGGATATATGGCTGATATCTCAGTCTATTGGGTTCACCCTAGTAAACTATAGGAGGATCTATGGCTGATATCTCAGTCTATTGGGTTCACCCTAGTAAACTATAGGAGGATGTACGGCTGATATCTCAGTCTATTGGGTTCACCCTAGTAAACTATAGGAGGATATATGGCTGATATCTCAGTCTATTGGGTTCACCCTAGTAAACTATGGGAGGATATATGGCTGATATCTCAGTCTATTGGGTTCACCCTAGTAAACTATAGGAGGAAATATGGCTGATTTCTCAGTCTATTGGGTTCACCCTAGTAAACTATAGGAGGATATATGGCTGATATCTCAGTCGATTGGGTTCACCCTAGTAAACTATAGGAGGATATATGGCTGATATCTCAGTCTATTGGGTTCACCCTAGTAAACTATAGGAGGATGTATGGCTGATATCTCAGTCTATTGTACTGTAGATGTAATAGAGTTGGGTTCACCCTACTAAACTATAGGAGCATATATGGCTTATATCTCAGTCTATTGGGTTCACCCTAGTAAACTAAAGGAGGATATATGGCTGATATCTCAGTCTATTGATGTAATAGAGTTGAGTTCACCCTAGTAAACTATAGGAGGATATATGGCTGATATATCAGTCTATTGGGTTCACCCTAGTAAACTATAGGAGGATATATGGCTGATATCTCAGTCTATTGGGTTCACCCTAGTAAACTATAGGAGGATATATGGCTGATATCTCAGTCTATTGGGTTCACCCTAGTATACTATAGGAGGATGTATGGCTGAATCCCAGTCTATTGGGTTTACCCTAGTAAACTATAGGAGGATATATGGCTGATATCTCAGTCTATTGGGTTCACCCTAGTAAACTATAGGAGGATATATGGCTGATATCTCAGTCTATTGGGTTCACCCTAGTATACTATAGGAGGATGTATGGCTGAATCCCAGTCTATTGGGTTTACCCTAGTAAACTATAGGAGGATATATGGCTGATATCTCAGTCTATTGGGTTCACCCTAGTAAACTATAGGAGGATATATGGCTGATATCTCAGTCTATTGAGTTCACCCTAGTAAACTATAGGAGGATATATGGCTGATATCTCAGTCTATTGATGTAATAGAGTTGGGTTCACCCTAATAAACCATAGGAGAATATATGGCTGATATCTTAGTCTATTGATGTAATAGAGTTGGGTTCACCCTAGTAAACTATAGGAGGATATATGGCTGATATCTCAGTCTATTGATGTAATAGAGTTGAGTTCACCCTAGTAAACTATAGGAGCATATATGGCTGATATCTTAGTCTATTGATGTAATAGAGTTGAGTTCACCCTAGTAAACTATAGGAGCATATATGGCTGATATCTTAGTCTATTGATGTAATACAGTTGGGTTCACCCTAGTAAACTATAGGAGGATATATGGCTGATATCTCAGTCTATTGATGTAATAGAGTTGAGTTCACCCTAGTAAACTATAGGAGCATATATGGCTGATATCTTAGTCTATTGATGTAATAGAGTTGGGTTCACCCTAGTAAACTATAGGAGCATATATGGCTGATATCTCAGTCTATTGATGTAATAGAGTTGAGTTCACCCTAGTAAACTATAGGAGCATATATGGCTGATATCTTAGTCTATTGGGTTCACCCTAGTAAACTGTAGGAGGATATATGGATGATATCTCAGTCTATTGGGTTCACCCTAGTAAACTATAGGAGGGACATATGGCTGATATCTCAGTCTATTGGGTTCACCCTAGTAAACTATTGGAGGATATATGGCTGATATCTCAGTCTATTGGGTTCACCCTAGTAAACTATAGGAGGATATATGGCTGATATCTCAGTCTATTGATGTAATAGAGTTGGGTTCACCCTAGTAAACTATAGGAGGATATATGGCTGATATCTCAGTATATTGGGTTCACCCTAGTAAACTATAGGAGGATATATGGCTGATATCTCAGTCTATTGATGTAATAGAGTTGAGTTCACCCTAGTAAACTATAGGAGGATATATGGCTGATATCTCAGTATATTGGGTTCACCCTAGTAAACTATAGGAGGACATATGGCTGATATCTCAGTCTATTAGGTTCACCCTAGTAAACTATAGGAGGATATATGGCTGATATCTCAGTCTATTGGGTTCACCCTATTAAATTATAGGAGGATGTATGGCTGATATCTCAGTCTATTGGGTTCACCCTAGTAAACTAAAGGAGGATATATTGCTGATATCTCAGTCTATTGGGTTCACCCTAGTAAACTATAGGAGGATATATGGCTGATATATCAGTCTATTGGGTTCACCCTAGTAAACTATAGGAGGATATATGGCTGATATCTCAGTCTATTGGGTTCACCCTAGTAAACTATAGGAGGATATATGGCTGATATCTCAGTCTATTGGGTTCACCCTAGTAAACTATAGGAGGATATATGGCTGATATCTCAGTCTATTGGGTTCACCCTAGTAAACTATAGGAGGATATATGGCTGATATCTCAGTCTATTGGGTTCACCCTAGTAAACTATAGGAGGACATATGGCTGATATCTCAGTCTATTGGGTTCACCCTAGTAAACTATAGGAGGATATATGGCTGATATCTCAGTCTATTGACGTAATAGAGTTGGGTTCACCCTAGTAAACTATAGGAGAATATATGGCTGATATCTTAGTCTATTGATGTAATAGAGTTGGGTTCACCCTAGTAAACTATAGGAGGATATATGGCTGATATCTGAGTCAATTGATGTAATAGAGTTGAGTTCACCCTAGTAAACTATAGGAGCATATATGGCTGATATCTTAGTATATTGATGTAATAGAGTTGGGTTCACCCTAGTAAACTATAGGAGGGACATATGGCTGATATCTCAGTCTATTGGGTTCACCCTAGTAAACTATAGGAGGACATATGGCTGATATCTCAGTCTATTGGGTTCACCCTAGTAAACTATAGGAGGATATATGGCTGATATCTCAGTCTATTGGGTTCACCCTAGTAAACTATAGGAGGATGTATGGCTGATATCTCAGTCTATTGATGTAATAGACTTGGGTTCACCCTAGTAAACTATAGGAGGATATATTGCTGATATCTCAGTCTATTGGGTTCACCCTAGTAAACTATAGGAGGATATATGGCTGATATATCAGTCTATTGGGTTTACCCTAGTAAACTATAGGAGGATATATGGCTGATATCTCAGTCTATTGTACTGTAGATGTAATAGAGTTGGGTTCACCCTAGTAAACTAAAGGAGGATATATTGCTGATATCTCAGTCTATTGGGTTCACCCTAGTAAACTATAGGAGGATATATGGCTGATATCTCAGTCTATTGGGTTCACCCTAGTAAACTATAGGAGCATATATGGCTGATATCTCAGTCTATTGTACTGTAGATGTAATAGAGTTGGGTTCACCCTAGTAAACTATAGGAGCATATATGGCTGATATCTCAGTCTATTGGGTTCACCCTAGTAAACTAAAGGAGGATATATTGCTGATATCTCAGTCTATTGATGTAATAGAGTTGAGTTCACCCTAGTAAACTATATGAGGATATATGGCTGATATATCAGTCTATTGGGTTCACCCTAGTAAACTATAGGAGGATATATGGCTGATATCTCAGTCTATTGGGTTCACCCTAGTAAACTATAGGAGGATATATGGCTGATATCTCAGTCTATTGGGTTCACCCTAGTAAACTATAGGAGGATGTATGGCTGATATCTCAGTCTATTGGGTTTACCCTAGTAAACTATAGGAGGATATACGGCTGATATCTCAGTCTATTGGGTTCACCCTAGTAAACTATAGGAGGATATATGGCTGATATCTCAGTCTATTGATGTAATAGAGTTGAGTTCACCCTAGTAAACTATAGGAGGATATATGGCTGATATATCAGTCTATTGGGTTCACCCTAGTAAACTATAGGAGGATATATGGCTGATATCTCAGTCTATTGGGTTCACCCTAGTAAACTATAGGAGGATATATGGCTGATATCTCAGTCTATTGGGTTCACCCTAGTAAACTATAGGAGGATGTATGGCTGATATCTCAGTCTATTGGGTTTACCCTAGTAAACTATAGGAGGATATATGGCTGATATCTTAGTATATTGATGTAATAGAGTTGGGTTCACCCTAGTAAACTATAGGAGGGACATATGGCTGATATCTCAGTCTATTGGGTTCACCCTAGTAAACTATAGGAGGACATATGGCTGATATCTCAGTCTATTGGGTTCACCCTAGTAAACTATAGGAGGATATATGGCTGATATCTCAGTCTATTGGGTTCACCCTAGTAAACTATAGGAGGATGTATGGCTGATATCTCAGTCTATTGGGTTCACCCTAGTAAACTAAAGGAGGATATATGGCTGATATCTCAGTCTATTGGGTTCACCCTAGTAAACTATAGGAGGATATATGGCTGATATATCAGTCTATTGGGTTCACCCTAGTAAACTATAGGAGGATATATGGCTGATATCTCAGTCTATTGTACTGTAGATGTAATAGAGTTGGGTTCACCCTAGTAAACTAAAGGAGGATATATTGCTGATATCTCAGTCTATTGGGTTCACCCTAGTAAACTATAGGAGGATATATGGCTGATATCTCAGTCTATTGGGTTCACCCTAGTAAACTATAGGAGCATATATGGCTGATATCTCAGTCTATTGTACTGTAGATGTAATAGAGTTGGGTTCACCCTAGTAAACTATAGGAGCATATATGGCTGATATCTCAGTCTATTGGGTTCACCCTAGTAAACTAAAGGAGGATATATCGCTGATATCTCAGTCTATTGATGTAATAGAGTTGAGTTCAACCTAGTAAACTATAGGAGGATATATGGCTGATATATCAGTCTATTGGGTTCAACCTAGTAATCTATAGGAGGATATATGGCTGATATCTCAGTCTATTGGGTTCACCCTAGTAAACTATAGGAGGATATATGGCTGATATCTCAGTCTATTGGGTTCACCCTAGTAAACTATAGGAGGATGTATGGCTGATATCTCAGTCTATTGGGTTTACCCTAGTAAACTATAGGAGGATATATGGCTGATATCTCAGTCTATTGGGTTCACCCTAGTAAACTATAGGAGGGTATATGGCTGATATCTCAGTCTGTTGATGTAATAGAGTTGGGTTCACCCTAGTAAACTATAGGAGGATATATGGCTGATATCTCAGTCTATTGGGTTCACACTAGTAAACTATAGGAGGATATATGGCTGATATCTCAGTCTATTGATGTAATAGAGTTGGGTTCACCCTATTAAACTATAGGAGGATATATGGCTGATATCTCAGTCTATTGGGTTCACCCTAGTAAACTATAGGAGGATGTATGGCTGATATCTCAGTCTATTGGGTTCACCCTAGTAAACTATAGGAGGATATATGGCTGATATCTCAGTCTATTGGGTTCACCCTAGTAAACTATAGGAGGATCTATGGCTGATATCTCAGTCTATTGGGTTCACCCTAGTAAACTATAGGAGGATGTATGGCTGATATCTCAGTCTATTGGGTTCACCCTAGTAAACTATAGGAGGATATATGGCTGATATCTCAGTCTATTGGGTTCACCCTAGTAAACTATGGGAGGATATATGGCTGATATCTCAGTCTATTGGGTTCACCCTAGTAAACTATAGGAGGATATATGGCTGATTTCTCAGTCTATTGGGTTCACCCTAGTAAACTATAGGAGGATATATGGCTGATATCTCAGTCGATTGGGTTCACCCTAGTAAACTATAGGAGGATATATGGCTGATATCTCAGTCTATTGGGTTCACCCTAGTAAACTATAGGAGGGTATATGGCTGATATCTCAGTCTGTTGATGTAATAGAGTTGGGTTCACCCTAGTAAACTATAGGAGGATATATGGCTGATATCTCAGTCTATTGGGTTCACACTAGTAAACTATAGGAGGATATATGGCTGATATCTCAGTCTATTGATGTAATAGAGTTGGGTTCACCCTATTAAACTATAGGAGGATATATGGCTGATATCTCAGTCTATTGGGTTCACCCTAGTAAACTATAGGAGGATGTATGGCTGATATCTCAGTCTATTGGGTTCACCCTAGTAAACTATAGGAGGATATATGGCTGATATCTCAGTCTATTGGGTTCACCCTAGTAAACTATAGGAGGATCTATGGCTGATATCTCAGTCTATTGGGTTCACCCTAGTAAACTATAGGAGGATGTATGGCTGATATCTCAGTCTATTGGGTTCACCCTAGTAAACTATAGGAGGATATATGGCTGATATCTCAGTCTATTGGGTTCACCCTAGTAAACTATGGGAGGATATATGGCTGATATCTCAGTCTATTGGGTTCACCCTAGTAAACTATAGGAGGATATATGGCTGATTTCTCAGTCTATTGGGTTCACCCTAGTAAACTATAGGAGGATATATGGCTGATATCTCAGTCGATTGGGTTCACCCTAGTAAACTATAGGAGGATATATGGCTGATATCTCAGTCTATTGGGTTCACCCTAGTATACTATAGGAGGATGTATGGCTGATATCTCAGTCTATTGTACTGTAGATGTAATAGAGTTGGGTTCACCCTACTAAACTATAGGAGCATATATGGCTGATATCTCAGTCTATTGGGTTCACCCTAGTAAACTAAAGGAGGATATATGGCTGATATCTCAGTCTATTGATGTAATAGAGTTGAGTTCACCCTAGTAAACTATAGGAGGATATATGGCTGATATATCAGTCTATTGGGTTCACCCTAGTAAACTATAGGAGGATATATGGCTGATATCTCAGTCTATTGGGTTCACCCTAGTAAACTATAGGAGGATATATGGCTGATATCTCAGTCTATTGGGTTCACCCTAGTATACTATAGGAGGATGTATGGCTGAATCCCAGTCTATTGGGTTTACCCTAGTAAACTATAGGAGGATATATGGCTGATATCTCAGTCTATTGGGTTCACCCTAGTAAACTATAGGAGGATGTATGGCTGATATCTCAGTCTATTGATGTAATAGACTTGGGTTCACCCTAGTAAACTATAGGAGGATATATGGCTGATATCTCAGTCTATTGAGTTCACCCTAGTAAACTATAGGAGGATATATGGCTGATATCTCAGTCTATTGATGTAATAGAGTTGGGTTCACCCTAATAAACCATAGGAGAATATATGGCTGATATCTTAGTCTATTGATGTAATAGAGTTGGGTTCACCCTAGTAAACTATAGGAGGATGTATGGCTGATATCTCAGTCTATTGGGTTCACCCTAGTAAACTATAGGAGGATATATGGCTGATATCTCAGTCTATTGGGTTCACCCTAGTAAACTATGGGAGGATATATGGCTGATATCTCAGTCTATTGGGTTCACCCTAGTAAACTATAGGAGGATATATGGCTGATTTCTCAGTCTATTGGGTTCACCCTAGTAAACTATAGGAGGATATATGGCTGATATCTCAGTCGATTGGGTTCACCCTAGTAAACTATAGGAGGATATATGGCTGATATCTCAGTCTATTGGGTTCACCCTAGTAAACTATAGGAGGATGTATGGCTGATATCTCAGTCTATTGTACTGTAGATGTAATAGAGTTGGGTTCACCCTACTAAACTATAGGAGCATATATGGCTGATATCTCAGTCTATTGGGTTCACCCTAGTAAACTAAAGGAGGATATATGGCTGATATCTCAGTCTATTGATGTAATAGAGTTGAGTTCACCCTAGTAAACTATAGGAGGATATATGGCTGATATATCAGTCTATTGGGTTCACCCTAGTAAACTATAGGAGGATATATGGCTGATATCTCAGTCTATTGGGTTCACCCTAGTAAACTATAGGATGATATATGGCTGATATCTCAGTCTATTGGGTTCACCCTAGTATACTATAGGAGGATGTATGGCTGAATCCCAGTCTATTGGGTTTACCCTAGTAAACTATAGGAGGATATATAGCTTATATCTCAGTCTATTGGGTTCACCCTAGTAAACTATAGGAGGATGTATGGCTGATATCTCAGTCTATTGATGTAATAGACTTGGGTTCACCCTAGTAAACTATAGGAGGATATATGGCTGATATCTCAGTCTATTGAGTTCACCCTAGTAAACTATAGGAGGATATATGGCTGATATCTCAGTCTATTGATGTAATAGAGTTGGGTTCACCCTAATAAACCATAGGAGAATATATGGCTGATATCTTAGTCTATTGATGTAATAGAGTTGGGTTCACCCTAGTAAACTATAGGAGGATATATGGCTGATATCTCAGTCTATTGATGTAATAGAGTTGAGTTCACCCTAGTAAACTATAGGAGCATATGTGGCTGATATCTTAGTCTATTGATGTAATAGAGTTGAGTTCACCCTAGTAAACTATAGGAGCATATATGGCTGATATCTTAGTCTATTGATGTAATACAGTTGGGTTCACCCTAGTAAACTATAGGAGGATATATGGCTGATATCTCAGTCTATTGATGTAATAGAGTTGAGTTCACCCTAGTAAACTATAGGAGCATATATGGCTGATATCTTAGTCTATTGATGTAATAGAGTTGGGTTCACCCTAGTAAACTATAGGAGCATATATGGCTGATATCTCAGTCTATTGATGTAATAGAGTTGAGTTCACCCTAGTAAACTATAGGAGCATATATGGCTGATATCTTAGTCTATTGGGTTCACCCTAGTAAACTGTAGGAGGATATATGGATGATATCTCAGTCTATTGGGTTCACCCTAGTAAACTATAGGAGGGACATATGGCTGATATCTCAGTCTATTGGGTTCACCCTAGTAAACTATTGGAGGATATATGGCTGATATCTCAGTCTATTGGGTTCACCCTAGTAAACTATAGGAGGATATATGGCTGATATCTCAGTCTATTGATGTAATAGAGTTGGGTTCACCCTAGTAAACTATAGGAGGATATATGGCTGATATCTCAGTATATTGGGTTCACCCTAGTAAACTATAGGAGGATATATGGCTGATATCTCAGTCTATTGATGTATTAGAGTTGGGTTCACCCTAGTAAACTATAGGAGGGACATATGGCTGATATCTCAGTCTATTGGGTTCACCCTAGTAAACTATAGGAGGACATATGGCTGATATCTCAGTCTATTAGGTTCACCCTAGTAAACTATAGGAGGATATATGGCTGATATCTCAGTCTATTGGGTTCACCCTATTAAATTATAGGAGGATGTATGGCTGATATCTCAGTCTATTGGGTTCACCCTAGTAAACTAAAGGAGGATATATGGCTGATATCTCAGTCTATTGGGTTCACCCTAGTAAACTATAGGAGGATATATGGCTGATATCTCAGTCTATTGGGTTCACCCTAGTATACTATAGGAGGATGTATGGCTGAATCCCAGTCTATTGGGTTTACCCTAGTAAACTATAGGAGGATATATGGCTGATATCTCAGTCTATTGGGTTCACCCTAGTAAACTATAGGAGGATGTATGGCTGATATCTCAGTCTATTGATGTAATAGACTTGGGTTCACCCTAGTAAACTATAGGAGGATATATGGCTGATATCTCAGTCTATTGAGTTCACCCTAGTAAACTATAGGAGGATATATGGCTGATATCTCAGTCTATTGATGTAATAGAGTTGGGTTCACCCTAATAAACCATAGGAGAATATATGGCTGATATCTTAGTCTATTGATGTAATAGAGTTGGGTTCACCCTAGTAAACTATAGGAGGATCTATGGCTGATATCTCAGTCTATTGGGTTCACCCTAGTAAACTATAGGAGGATGTATGGCTGATATCTCAGTCTATTGGGTTCACCCTAGTAAACTATAGGAGGATATATGGCTGATATCTCAGTCTATTGGGTTCACCCTAGTAAACTATGGGAGGATATATGGCTGATATCTCAGTCTATTGGGTTCACCCTAGTAAACTATAGGAGGATATATGGCTGATTTCTCAGTCTATTGGGTTCACCCTAGTAAACTATAGGAGGATATATGGCTGATATCTCAGTCGATTGGGTTCACCCTAGTAAACTATAGGAGGATATATGGCTGATATCTCAGTCTATTGGGTTCACCCTAGTAAACTATAGGAGGATGTATGGCTGATATCTCAGTCTATTGTACTGTAGATGTAATAGAGTTGGGTTCACCCTACTAAACTATAGGAGCATATATGGCTGATATCTCAGTCTATTGGGTTCACCCTAGTAAACTAAAGGAGGATATATGGCTGATATCTCAGTCTATTGATGTAATAGAGTTGAGTTCACCCTAGTAAACTATAGGAGGATATATGGCTGATATATCAGTCTATTGGGTTCACCCTAGTAAACTATAGGAGGATATATGGCTGATATCTCAGTCTATTGGGTTCACCCTAGTAAACTATAGGATGATATATGGCTGATATCTCAGTCTATTGGGTTCACCCTAGTATACTATAGGAGGATGTATGGCTGAATCCCAGTCTATTGGGTTTACCCTAGTAAACTATAGGAGGATATATAGCTTATATCTCAGTCTATTGGGTTCACCCTAGTAAACTATAGGAGGATGTATGGCTGATATCTCAGTCTATTGATGTAATAGACTTGGGTTCACCCTAGTAAACTATAGGAGGATATATGGCTGATATCTCAGTCTATTGAGTTCACCCTAGTAAACTATAGGAGGATATATGGCTGATATCTCAGTCTATTGATGTAATAGAGTTGGGTTCACCCTAATAAACCATAGGAGAATATATGGCTGATATCTTAGTCTATTGATGTAATAGAGTTGGGTTCACCCTAGTAAACTATAGGAGGATATATGGCTGATATCTCAGTCTATTGATGTAATAGAGTTGAGTTCACCCTAGTAAACTATAGGAGCATATGTGGCTGATATCTTAGTCTATTGATGTAATAGAGTTGAGTTCACCCTAGTAAACTATAGGAGCATATATGGCTGATATCTTAGTCTATTGATGTAATACAGTTGGGTTCACCCTAGTAAACTATAGGAGGATATATGGCTGATATCTCAGTCTATTGATGTAATAGAGTTGAGTTCACCCTAGTAAACTATAGGAGCATATATGGCTGATATCTTAGTCTATTGATGTAATAGAGTTGGGTTCACCCTAGTAAACTATAGGAGCATATATGGCTGATATCTCAGTCTATTGATGTAATAGAGTTGAGTTCACCCTAGTAAACTATAGGAGCATATATGGCTGATATCTTAGTCTATTGATGTAATAGAGTTGAGTTCACCCTAGTAAACTATAGGAGCATATATGGCTGATATCTTAGTCTATTGGGTTCACCCTAGTATACTATAGGAGGATGTATGGCTGAATCCCAGTCTATTGGGTTTACCCTAGTAAACTATAGGAGGATATATAGCTTATATCTCAGTCTATTGGGTTCACCCTAGTAAACTATAGGAGGATGTATGGCTGATATCTCAGTCTATTGATGTAATAGACTTGGGTTCACCCTAGTAAACTATAGGAGGATATATGGCTGATATCTCAGTCTATTGAGTTCACCCTAGTAAACTATAGGAGGATATATGGCTGATATCTCAGTCTATTGATGTAATAGAGTTGGGTTCACCCTAATAAACCATAGGAGAATATATGGCTGATATCTTAGTCTATTGATGTAATAGAGTTGGGTTCACCCTAGTAAACTATAGGAGGATATATGGCTGATATCTCAGTCTATTGATGTAATAGAGTTGAGTTCACCCTAGTAAACTATAGGAGCATATGTGGCTGATATCTTAGTCTATTGATGTAATAGAGTTGAGTTCACCCTAGTAAACTATAGGAGCATATATGGCTGATATCTTAGTCTATTGATGTAATACAGTTGGGTTCACCCTAGTAAACTATAGGAGGATATATGGCTGATATCTCAGTCTATTGATGTAATAGAGTTGAGTTCACCCTAGTAAACTATAGGAGCATATATGGCTGATATCTTAGTCTATTGATGTAATAGAGTTGGGTTCACCCTAGTAAACTATAGGAGCATATATGGCTGATATCTCAGTCTATTGATGTAATAGAGTTGAGTTCACCCTAGTAAACTATAGGAGCATATATGGCTGATATCTTAGTCTATTGGGTTCACCCTAGTAAACTGTAGGAGGATATATGGATGATATCTCAGTCTATTGGGTTCACCCCAGTAAACTATAGGAGGGACATATGGCTGATATCTCAGTCTATTGGGTTCACCCTAGTAAACTATTGGAGGATATATGGCTGATATCTCAGTCTATTGGGTTCACCCTAGTAAACTATAGGAGGATATATGGCTGATATCTCAGTCTATTGATGTAATAGAGTTGGGTTCACCCTAGTAAACTATAGGAGGATATATGGCTGATATCTCAGTATATTGGGTTCACCCTAGTAAACTATAGGAGGATATATGGCTGATATCTCAGTCTATTGATGTAATAGAGTTGAGTTCACCCTAGTAAACTATAGGAGGATATATGGCTGATATCTTAGTATATTGATGTATTAGAGTTGGGTTCACCCTAGTAAACTATAGGAGGGACATATGGCTGATATCTCAGTCTATTGGGTTCACCCTAGTAAACTATAGGAGGACATATGGCTGATATCTCAGTCTATTAGGTTCACCCTAGTAAACTATAGGAGGATATATGGCTGATATCTCAGTCTATTGGGTTCACCCTATTAAATTATAGGAGGATGTATGGCTGATATCTCAGTCTATTGGGTTCACCCTAGTAAACTAAAGGAGGATATATTGCTGATATCTCAGTCTATTGGGTTCACCCTAGTAAACTATAGGAGGATATATGGCTGATATATCAGTCTATTGGGTTCACCCTAGTAAACTATAGGAGGATATATGGCTGATATCTCAGTCTATTGGGTTCACCCTAGTAAACTATAGGAGGATATATGGCTGATATCTCAGTCTATTGGGTTCACCCTAGTAAACTATAGGAGCATATATGGCTGATATCTCAGTCTATTGTACTGTAGATGTAATAGAGTTGGGTTCACCCTAGTAAACTATAGGAGCATATATGGCTGATATCTCAGTCTATTGGGTTCACCCTAGTAAACTAAAGGAGGATATATGGCTGATATCTCAGTCTATTGATGTAATAGAGTTGAGTTCACCCTAGTAAACTATAGGAGGATATATGGCTGATATATCAGTCTATTGGGTTCACCCTAGTAAACTATAGGAGGATATATGGCTGATATCTCAGTCTATTGGGTTCACCCTAATAAACTATAGGAGGATATATGGCTGATATCTCAGTCTATTGGGTTCACCCTAGTAAACTATAGGAGGATGTATGGCTGATATCTCAGTCTATTGGGTTCACCCTATTAAATTATAGGAGGATGTATGGCTGATATCTCAGTCTATTGGGTTCACCCTAGTAAACTAAAGGAGGATATATTGCTGATATCTCAGTCTATTGGGTTCACCCTAGTAAACTATAGGAGGATATATGGCTGATATATCAGTCTATTGGGTTCACCCTAGTAAACTATAGGAGGATATATGGCTGATATCTCAGTCTATTGGGTTCACCCTAGTAAACTATAGGAGGATATATGGCTGATATCTCAGTCTATTGGGTTCACCCTAGTAAACTATAGGAGCATATATGGCTGATATCTCAGTCTATTGTACTGTAGATGTAATAGAGTTGGGTTCACCCTAGTAAACTATAGGAGCATATATGGCTGATATCTCAGTCTATTGGGTTCACCCTAGTAAACTAAAGGAGGATATATGGCTGATATCTCAGTCTATTGATGTAATAGAGTTGAGTTCACCCTAGTAAACTATAGGAGGATATATGGCTGATATATCAGTCTATTGGGTTCACCCTAGTAAACTATAGGAGGATATATGGCTGATATCTCAGTCTATTGGGTTCACCCTAGTAAACTATAGGAGGATATATGGCTGATATCTCAGTCTATTGGGTTCACCCTAGTAAACTATAGGAGGATGTATGGCTGATATCTCAGTCTATTGGGTTTACCCTAGTAAACTATAGGAGGATATATGGCTGATATCTCAGTCTATTGGGTTCACCCTAGTAAACTATAGGAGGATATATGGCTGATATCTCAGTCTATTGATGTAATAGACTTGGGTTCACCCTAGTAAACTATATGAGGATATATGGTTGATATCTCAGTATATTGAGGATGTAATAGAGTTGGGTTCACCCTAGAAAACTATAGGAGGATATATGGCTGATATCTCAGTCTATTGGGTTCACCCTAGTAAACTATAGGAGGATATATGGCTGATATCTCAGTCTATTGGGTTCACCCTAGTAAACTATAGTAGGATGTATGGCTGATATCTCAGTCTATTGATGTAATAGACTTGGGTTCAAGTCTAGTAAACTATAGGAGGATATATGGTTGATATCTCAGTATATTGAGGATGTAATAGAGTTGGGTTCACCCTAGAAAACTATAGGAGGATATATGGCTGATATCTCAGTCTATTGGGTTCACCCTAGTAAACTATAGGAGGATATATGGCTGATATCTCAGTCTATTGATGAAATAGAGTTGGGTTCACCCTATTAAACTATAGGAGGATATATGGCTGATATCTCAGTCTATTGGGTTCACCCTAGTAAACTATAGGAGGATGTATGGCTGATATCTCAGTCTATTGGGTTCACCCTAGTAAACTATAGGAGGATATATGGCTGATATCTCAGTCTATTGGGTTCACCCTAGTAAACTAAAGGAGGATATATGGCTGATATCTCAGTCTATTGGGTTCACCCTAGTAAACTATAGGAGGATGTATGGCTGATATCTCAGTCTATTGGGTTCACCCTATTAAATTATAGGAGGATGTATGGCTGATATCTCAGTCTATTGGGTTCACCCTAGTAAACTAAAGGAGGATATATTGCTGATATCTCAGTCTATTGGGTTCACCCTAGTAAACTATAGGAGGATATATGGCTGATATATCAGTCTATTGGGTTCACCCTAGTAAACTATAGGAGGATATATGGCTGATATCTCAGTCTATTGGGTTCACCCTAGTAAACTATAGGAGGATATATGGCTGATATCTCAGTCTATTGGGTTCACCCTAGTAAACTATAGGAGCATATATGGCTGATATCTCAGTCTATTGTACTGTAGATGTAATAGAGTTGGGTTCACCCTAGTAAACTATAGGAGCATATATGGCTGATATCTCAGTCTATTGGGTTCACCCTAGTAAACTAAAGGAGGATATATGGCTGATATCTCAGTCTATTGATGTAATAGAGTTGAGTTCACCCTAGTAAACTATAGGAGGATATATGGCTGATATATCAGTCTATTGGGTTCACCCTAGTAAACTATAGGAGGATATATGGCTGATATCTCAGTCTATTGGGTTCACCCTAGTAAACTATAGGAGGATATATGGCTGATATCTCAGTCTATTGGGTTCACCCTAGTAAACTATAGGAGGATGTATGGCTGATATCTCAGTCTATTGGGTTTACCCTAGTAAACTATAGGAGGATATATGGCTGATATCTCAGTCTATTGGGTTCACCCTAGTAAACTATAGGAGGATATATGGCTGATATCTCAGTCTATTGATGTAATAGACTTGGGTTCACCCTAGTAAACTATATGAGGATATATGGTTGATATCTCAGTATATTGAGGATGTAATAGAGTTGGGTTCACCCTAGAAAACTATAGGAGGATATATGGCTGATATCTCAGTCTATTGGGTTCACCCTAGTAAACTATAGGAGGATATATGGCTGATATCTCAGTCTATTGGGTTTACCCTAGTAAACTATAGGAGGATATATGGCTGATATCTCAGTCTATTGGGTTCACCCTAGTAAACTATAGGAGGATGTATGGCTGATATCTCAGTCTATTGATGTAATAGACTTGGGTTCAAGTCTAGTAAACTATAGGAGGATATATGGTTGATATCTCAGTATATTGAGGATGTAATAGAGTTGGGTTCACCCTAGAAAACTATAGGAGGATATATGGCTGATATCTCAGTCTATTGGGTTCACCCTAGTAAACTATAGGAGGATATATGGCTGATATCTCAGTCTATTGATGAAATAGAGTTGGGTTCACCCTATTAAACTATAGGAGGATATATGGCTGATATCTCAGTCTATTGGGTTCACCCTAGTAAACTATAGGAGGATGTATGGCTGATATCTCAGTCTATTGGGTTCACCCTAGTAAACTATAGGAGGATATATGGCTGATATCTCAGTCTATTGGGTTCACCCTAGTAAACTAAAGGAGGATATATGGCTGATATCTCAGTCTATTGGGTTCACCCTAGTAAACTATAGGAGGATGTATGGCTGATATCTCAGTCTATTGGGTTCACCCTAGTAAACTATAGGAGGATATATGGCTGATATCTCAGTCTATTGGGTTCACCCTAGTAAACTATAGGAGGATATATGGCTGATATCTCAGTCTATTGGGTTCACCCTAGTAAACTATGGGAGGATATATGGCTGATATCTCAGTCTATTGGGTTCACCCTAGTAAACTATAGGAGGATATATGGCTGATATCTCAGTCTATTGGGTTCACCCTAGTAAAGTATAGGAGGATATATGGCTGATATCTCAGTCTATTGGGTTCACCCTAGTAAACTATAGAAGGATATATGGCTGATATCTCAGTCTATTGGGTTCACCCTAGTAAACTATAGGAGGATATATGGCTGATATCTCAGTCTATTGGGTTCACCCTAGTAAACTATAGGAGGATATATGGCTGAAATCTCAGTCTATTGGGTTCACCCTAGTAAACTATAGGAGGATGTATGGCTGATATCTCAGTCTATTGGGTTCACCCTAGTAAACTACAGGAGGATATATGGCTGATATCTCAGTCTATTGATGTAATAGAGTTGGGTTCACCCTACTAAACTATAGGAGCATATATGGCTGATATCTCAGGCTATTGATGTAATAGAGTTGAGTTCACCCTAGTAAACTATAGGAGGATATATGGCTGATATATCAGTCTATTGGGTTCACCCTAGTAAACTATAGGAGGATATATGGCTGATATCTCAGTCTATTGGGTTCACCCTAGTAAACTATAGGAGGATATATGGCTGATATCTCAGTCTATTGGGTTCACCCTAGTAAACTATAGGAGGATGTATGGCTGATATCTCAGTCTATTGAGTTCACCCTAGTAAACTATAGGAGGATATATGGCTGATATCTCAGTCTATTGATGTAATAGAGTTGGGTTCACCCTAGTAAACTATAGGAGGATATATGGCTGATATCTCAGTCTATTGAGTTCACCCTAGTAAACTATAGGAGGATATATGGCTGATATCTCAGTCTATTGATGTAATAGAGTTGGGTTCACCCTAGTAAACTATAGGAGGATATATGGCTGATATCTCAGTCTATTGATGTAATAGAGTTGAGTTCACCCTAGTAAACTATAGGAGCATATGTGGCTGATATCTTAGTCTATTGATGTAATAGAGTTGAGTTCACCCTAGTAAACTATAGGAGCATATATGGCTGATATCTCAGTCTATTGATGTAATAGAGTTGGGTTCACCCTAGTAAACTATAGGAGGATATATGGCTGATATCTCAGTCTATTGATGTAATAGAGTTGAGTTCACCCTAGTAAACTATAGGAGCATATGTGGCTGATATCTTAGTCTATTGATGTAATAGAGTTGAGTTCACCCTAGTAAACTATAGGAGCATATATGGCTGATATCTTAGTCTATTGATGTAATACAGTTGGGTTCACCCTAGTAAACTATAGGAGGATATATGGCTGATATCTCAGTCTATTGATGTAATAGAGTTGAGTTCACCCTAGTAAACTATAGGAGCATATATGGCTGATATCTTAGTCTATTGATGTAATAGAGTTGGGTTCACCCTAGTAAACTATAGGAGCATATATGGCTGATATCTCAGTCTATTGATGTAATAGAGTTGAGTTCACCCTAGTAAACTATAGGAGCATATATGGCTGATATCTTAGTCTATTGGGTTCACCCTAGTAAACTGTAGGAGGATATATGGATGATATCTCAGTCTATTGGGTTCACCCTAGTAAACTATAGGAGGGACATATGGCTGATATCTCAGTCTATTGGGTTCACCCTAGTAAACTATTGGAGGATATATGGCTGATATCTCAGTCTATTGGGTTCACCCTAGTAAACTATAGGAGGATATATGGCTGATATCTCAGTCTATTGATGTAATAGAGTTGGGTTCACCCTAGTAAACTATAGGAGGATATATGGCTGATATCTCAGTATATTGGGTTCACCCTAGTAAACTATAGGAGGATATATGGCTGATATCTCAGTCTATTGATGTAATAGAGTTGAGTTCACCCTAGTAAACTATAGGAGGATATATGGCTGATATCTTAGTATATTGATGTATTAGAGTTGGGTTCACCCTAGTAAACTATAGGAGGGACATATGGCTGATATCTCAGTCTATTGGGTTCACCCTAGTAAACTATAGGAGGACATATGGCTGATATCTCAGTCTATTAGGTTCACCCTAGTAAACTATAGGAGGATATATGGCTGATATCTCAGTCTATTGGGTTCACCCTATTAAATTATAGGAGGATGTATGGCTGATATCTCAGTCTATTGGGTTCACCCTAGTAAACTAAAGGAGGATATATTGCTGATATCTCAGTCTATTGGGTTCACCCTAGTAAACTATAGGAGGATATATGGCTGATATATCAGTCTATTGGGTTCACCCTAGTAAACTATAGGAGGATATATGGCTGATATCTCAGTCTATTGGGTTCACCCTAGTAAACTATAGGAGGATATATGGCTGATATCTCAGTCTATTGGGTTCACCCTAGTAAACTATAGGAGCATATATGGCTGATATCTCAGTCTATTGTACTGTAGATGTAATAGAGTTGGGTTCACCCTAGTAAACTATAGGAGCATATATGGCTGATATCTCAGTCTATTGGGTTCACCCTAGTAAACTAAAGGAGGATATATGGCTGATATCTCAGTCTATTGATGTAATAGAGTTGAGTTCACCCTAGTAAACTATAGGAGGATATATGGCTGATATATCAGTCTATTGGGTTCACCCTAGTAAACTATAGGAGGATATATGGCTGATATCTCAGTCTATTGGGTTCACCCTAATAAACTATAGGAGGATATATGGCTGATATCTCAGTCTATTGGGTTCACCCTAGTAAACTATAGGAGGATGTATGGCTGATATCTCAGTCTATTGGGTTCACCCTATTAAATTATAGGAGGATATATGGCTGATATCTCAGTCTATTGGGTTCACCCTAGTAAACTATAGGAGGATATATGGCTGATATCTCAGTCTATTGGGTTCACCCTAGTAAACTATAGGAGCATATATGGCTGATATCTCAGTCTATTGTACTGTAGATGTAATAGAGTTGGGTTCACCCTAGTAAACTATAGGAGCATATATGGCTGATATCTCAGTCTATTGGGTTCACCCTAGTAAACTAAAGGAGGATATATGGCTGATATCTCAGTCTATTGATGTAATAGAGTTGAGTTCACCCTAGTAAACTATAGGAGGATATATGGCTGATATCTCAGTCTATTGGGTTCACCCTAGTAAACTATAGGAGGATATATGGCTGATATCTCAGTCTATTGGGTTCACCCTAGTAAACTATAGGAGGATGCATGGCTGATATCTCAGTCTATTGGGTTTACCCTAGTAAACTATAGGAGGATATATGGCTGATATCTCAGTCTATTGGGTTCACCCTAGTAAACTATAGGAGGATATATGGCTGATATCTCAGTCTATTGATGTAATAGACTTGGGTTCACCCTAGTAAACTATATGAGGATATATGGTTGATATCTCAGTATATTGAGGATGTAATAGAGTTGGGTTCACCCTAGAAAACTATAGGAGGATATATGGCTGATATCTCAGTCTATTGGGTTCACCCTAGTAAACTATAGGAGGATATATGGCTGATATCTCAGTCTATTGGGTTTACCCTAGTAAACTATAGGAGGATATATGGCTGATATCTCAGTCTATTGGGTTCACCCTAGTAAACAATAGGAGGATGTATGGCTGATATCTCAGTCTATTGATGTAATAGACTTGGGTTCAAGTCTAGTAAACTATAGGAGGATATATGGTTGATATCTCAGTATATTGAGGATGTAATAGAGTTGGGTTCACCCTAGAAAACTATAGGAGGATATATGGCTGATATCTCAGTCTATTGGGTTCACCCTAGTAAACTATAGGAGGATATATGGCTGATATCTCAGTCTATTGATGAAATAGAGTTGGGTTCACCCTATTAAACTATAGGAGGATATATGGCTGATATCTCAGTCTATTGGGTTCACCCTAGTAAACTATAGGAGGATGTATGGCTGATATCTCAGTCTATTGGGTTCACCCTAGTAAACTATAGGAGGATATATGGCTGATATCTCAGTCTATTGGGTTCACCCTAGTAAACTAAAGGAGGATATATGGCTGATATCTCAGTCTATTGGGTTCACCCTAGTAAACTATAGGAGGATGTATGGCTGATATCTCAGTCTATTGGGTTCACCCTAGTAAACTATAGGAGGATATATGGCTGATATCTCAGTCTATTGGGTTCACCCTAGTAAACTATAGGAGGATATATGGCTGATATCTCAGTCTATTGGGTTCACCCTAGTAAACTATGGGAGGATATATGGCTGATATCTCAGTCTATTGGGTTCACCCTAGTAAACTATAGGAGGATATATGGCTGATATCTCAGTCTATTGGGTTCACCCTAGTAAAGTATAGGAGGATATATGGCTGATATCTCAGTCTATTGGGTTCACCCTAGTAAACTATAGGAGGATATATGGCTGATATCTCAGTCTATTGGGTTCACCCTAGTAAACTATAGGAGGATATATGGCTGATATCTCAGTCTATTGGGTTCACCCTAGTAAACTATAGGAGGATATATGGCTGAAATCTCAGTCTATTGGGTTCACCCTAGTAAACTATAGGAGGATGTATGGCTGATATCTCAGTCTATTGGGTTCACCCTAGTAAACTATAGGAGGATATATGGCTGATATCTCAGTCTATTGATGTAATAGAGTTGGGTTCACCCTACTAAACTATAGGAGCATATATGGCTGATATCTCAGGCTATTGATGTAATAGAGTTGAGTTCACCCTAGTAAACTATAGGAGGATATATGGCTGATATATCAGTCTATTGGGTTCACCCTAGTAAACTATAGAAGGATATATGGCTGATATCTCAGTCTATTGGGTTCACCCTAGTAAACTATAGGAGGATATATGGCTGATATCTCAGTCTATTGGGTTCACCCTAGTAAACTATAGGAGGATGTATGGCTGATATCTCAGTCTATTGATGTAATAGACTTGGGTTCACCCTAGTAAACTATAGGAGGATATATGGCTGATATCTCAGTCTATTGAGTTCACCCTAGTAAACTATAGGAGGATATATGGCTGATATCTCAGTCTATTGATGTAATAGAGTTGGGTTCACCCTAGTAAACTATAGGAGCATATATGGCTGATATCTCAGTCTATTGATGTAATAGAGTTGGGTTCACCCTAGTAAACTATAGGAGGATATATGGCTGATATCTCAGTCTATTGATGTAATAGAGTTGAGTTCACCCTAGTAAACTATAGGAGCATATATGGCTGATATCTTAGTCTATTGATGTAATAGAGTTGGGTTCACCCTAGTAAACTATAGGAGCATATATGGCTGATATCTCAGTCTATTGATGTAATAGAGTTGAGTTCACCCTAGTAAACTATAGGAGCATATATGGCTGATATCTTAGTCTATTGGGTTCACCCTAGTAAACTGTAGGAGGATATATGGATGATATCTCAGTCTATTGGGTTCACCCTAGTAAACTATAGGAGGGACATATGGCTGATATCTCAGTCTATTGGGTTCACCCTAGTAAACTATTGGAGGATATATGGCTGATATCTCAGTCTATTGGGTTCACCCTAGTAAACTATAGGAGGATATATGGCTGATATCTCAGTCTATTGGGTTCACCCTAGTAAACTATAGGAGGATCTATGGCTGATATCTCAGTCTATTGGGTTCACCCTAGTAAACTATAGGAGGATGTATGGCTGATATCTCAGTCTATTGGGTTCACCCTAGTAAACTATAGGAGGATATATGGCTGATATCTCAGTCTATTGGGTTCACCCTAGTAAACTATGGGAGGATATATGGCTGATATCTCAGTCTATTGGGTTCACCCTAGTAAACTATAGGAGGATATATGGCTGATTTCTCAGTCTATTGGGTTCACCCTAGTAAACTATAGGAGGATATATGGCTGATATCTCAGTCGATTGGGTTCACCCTAGTAAACTATAGGAGGATATATGGCTGATATCTCAGTCTATTGGGTTCACCCTAGTAAACTATAGGAGGATGTATGGCTGATATCTCAGTCTATTGTACTGTAGATGTAATAGAGTTGGGTTCACCCTACTAAACTATAGGAGCATATATGGCTGATATCTCAGTCTATTGGGTTCACCCTAGTAAACTAAAGGAGGATATATGGCTGATATCTCAGTCTATTGATGTAATAGAGTTGAGTTCACCCTAGTAAACTATAGGAGGATATATGGCTGATATATCAGTCTATTGGGTTCACCCTAGTAAACTACAGGAGGATATATGGCTGATATCTCAGTCTATTGGGTTCACCCTAGTAAACTATAGGAGGATATATGGCTGATATCTCAGTCTATTGGGTTCACCCTAGTATACTATAGGAGGATGTATGGCTGAATCCCAGTCTATTGGGTTTACCCTAGTAAACTATAGGAGGATATATGGCTGATATCTCAGTCTATTGGGTTCACCCTAGTAAACTATAGGAGGATGTATGGCTGATATCTCAGTCTATTGATGTAATAGACTTGGGTTCACCCTAGTAAACTATAGGAGGATATATGGCTGATATCTCAGTCTATTGAGTTCACCCTAGTAAACTATAGGAGGATATATGGCTGATATCTCAGTCTATTGATGTAATAGAGTTGGGTTCACCCTAATAAACCATAGGAGAATATATGGCTGATATCTTAGTCTATTGATGTAATAGAGTTGGGTTCACCCTAGTAAACTATAGGAGGATATATGGCTGATATCTCAGTCTATTGATGTAATAGAGTTGAGTTCACCCTAGTAAACTATAGGAGCATATATGGCTGATATCTTAGTCTATTGATGTAATAGAGTTGAGTTCACCCTAGTAAACTATAGGAGCATATATGGCTGATATCTTAGTCTATTGATGTAATACAGTTGGGTTCACCCTAGTAAACTATAGGAGGATATATGGCTGATATCTCAGTCTATTGATGTAATAGAGTTGAGTTCACCCTAGTAAACTATAGGAGCATATATGGCTGATATCTTAGTCTATTGATGTAATAGAGTTGGGTTCACCCTAGTAAACTATAGGAGCATATATGGCTGATATCTCAGTCTATTGATGTAATAGAGTTGAGTTCACCCTAGTAAACTATAGGAGCATATATGGCTGATATCTTAGTCTATTGGGTTCACCCTAGTAAACTGTAGGAGGATATATGGATGATATCTCAGTCTATTGGGTTCACCCTAGTAAACTATAGGAGGGACATATGGCTGATATCTCAGTCTATTGGGTTCACCCTAGTAAACTATTGGAGGATATATGGCTGATATCTCAGTCTATTGGGTTCACCCTAGTAAACTATAGGAGGATATATGGCTGATATCTCAGTCTATTGATGTAATAGAGTTGGGTTCACCCTAGTAAACTATAGGATATATGGCTGATATCTCAGTATATTGGGTTCACCCTAGTAAACTATAGGAGGATATATGGCTGATATCTCAGTCTATTGATGTAATAGAGTTGAGTTCACCCTAGTAAACTATCGGAGCATATATGGCTGATATCTTAGTATATTGATGTATTAGAGTTGGGTTCACCCTAGTAAACTATAGGAGGGACATATGGCTGATATCTCAGTCTATTGGGTTCACCCTAGTAAACTATAGGAGGACATATGGCTGATATCTCAGTCTATTAGGTTCACCCTAGTAAACTATAGGAGGATATATGGCTGATATCTCAGTCTATTGGGTTCACCCTATTAAATTATAGGAGGATGTATGGCTGATATCTCAGTCTATTGGGTTCACCCTAGTAAACTAAAGGAGGATATATTGCTGATATCTCAGTCTATTGGGTTCACCCTAGTAAACTATAGGAGGATATATGGCTGATATATCAGTCTATTGGGTTCACCCTAGTAAACTATAGGAGGATATATGGCTGATATCTCAGTCTATTGGGTTCACCCTAGTAAACTATAGGAGGATATATGGCTGATATCTCAGTCTATTGGGTTCACCCTAGTAAACTAAAGGAGGATATATGGCTGATATCTCAGTCTATTGATGTAATAGAGTTGAGTTCACCCTAGTAAACTATAGGAGGATATATGGCTGATATATCAGTCTATTGGGTTCACCCTAGTAAACTATAGGAGGATATATGGCTGATATCTCAGTCTATTGGGTTCACCCTAGTAAACTATAGGAGGATATATGGCTGATATCTCAGTCTATTGGGTTCACCCTAGTAAACTATAGGAGGATGTATGGCTGATATCTCAGTCTATTGGGTTCACCATATTAAATTATAGGAGGATGTATGGCTGATATCTCAGTCTATTGGGTTCACCCTAGTAAACTAAAGGAGGATATATTGCTGATATCTCAGTCTATTGGGTTCACCCTAGTAAACTATAGGAGGATATATGGCTGATATATCAGTCTATTGGGTTCACCCTAGTAAACTATAGGAGGATATATGGCTGATATCTCAGTCTATTGGGTTCACCCTAGTAAACTATAGGAGGATATATGGCTGATATCTCAGTCTATTGGGTTCACCCTAGTAAACTATAGGAGCATATATGGCTGATATCTCAGTCTATTGTACTGTAGATGTAATAGAGTTGGGTTCACCCTAGTAAACTATAGGAGCATATATGGCTGATATCTCAGTCTATTGGGTTCACCCTAGTAAACTAAAGGAGGATATATGGCTGATATCTCAGTCTATTGATGTAATAGAGTTGAGTTCACCCTAGTAAACTATAGGAGGATATATGGCTGATATATCAGTCTATTGGGTTCACCCTAGTAAACTATAGGAGGATATATGGCTGATATCTCAGTCTATTGGGTTCACCCTAGTAAACTATAGGAGGATATATGGCTGATATCTCAGTCTATTGGGTTCACCCTAGTAAACTATAGGAGGATGTATGGCTGATATCTCAGTCTATTGGGTTTACCCTAGTAAACTATAGGAGGATATATGGCTGATATCTCAGTCTATTGGGTTTACCCTAGTAAACTATAGGAGGATATATGGCTGATATCTCAGTCTATTGATGTAATAGACTTGGGTTCACCCTAGTAAACTATATGAGGATATATGGTTGATATCTCAGTATATTGAGGATGTAATAGAGTTGGGTTCACCCTAGAAAACTATAGGAGGATATATGGCTGATATCTCAGTCTATTGGGTTCACCCTAGTAAACTATAGGAGGATATATGGCTGATATCTCAGTCTATTGGGTTTACCCTAGTAAACTAAAGGAGGATATATGGCTGATATCTCAGTCTATTGGGTTCACCCTAGTAAACTATAGGAGGATGTATGGCTGATATCTCAGTCTATTGATGTAATAGACTTGGGTTCAAGTCTAGTAAACTATAGGAGGATATATGGCTGATATCTCAGTCTATTGGGTTCACCCTAGTAAACTATAGGAGGATATATGGCTGATATCTCAGTCTATTGATGAAATAGAGTTGGGTTCACCCTATTAAACTATAGGAGGATATATGGCTGATATCTCAGTCTATTGGGTTCACCCTAGTAAACTATAGGAGGATGTATGGCTGATATCTCAGTCTATTGGGTTCACCCTAGTAAACTATAGGAGGATATATGGCTGATATCTCAGTCTATTGGGTTCACCCTAGTAAACTAAAGGAGGATATATGGCTGATATCTCAGTCTATTGGGTTCACCCTAGTAAACTATAGGAGGATGTATGGCTGATATCTCAGTCTATTGGGTTCACCCTAGTAAACTATAGGAGGATATATGGCTGATATCTCAGTCTATTGGGTTCACCCTAGTAAACTATAGGAGGATATATGGCTGATATCTCAGTCTATTGGGTTCACCCTAGTAAACTATGGGAGGATATATGGCTGATATCTCAGTCTATTGGGTTCACCCTAGTAAACTATAGGAGGATATATGGCTGATATCTCAGTCTATTGGGTTCACCCTAGTAAAGTATAGGAGGATATATGGCTGATATCTCAGTCTATTGGGTTCACCCTAGTAAACTATAGGAGGATATATGGCTGATATCTCAGTCTATTGGGTTCACCCTAGTAAACTATAGGAGGATATATGGCTGATATCTCAGTCTATTGGGTTCACCCTAGTAAACTATAGGAGGATGTATGGCTGATATCTCAGTCTATTGTACTGTAGATGTAATAGAGTTGGGTTCACCCTACTAAACTATAGGAGCATATATGGCTGATATCTCAGTCTATTGATGTAATAGAGTTGAGTTCACCCTAGTAAACTATAGGAGGATATATGGCTGATATATCAGTCTATTGGGTTCACCCTAGTAAACTATAGGAGGATATATGGCTGATATCTCAGTCTATTGGGTTCACCCTAGTAAACTATAGGAGGATATATGGCTGATATCTCAGTCTATTGGGTTCACCCTAGTAAACTATAGGAGGATGTATGGCTGATATCTCAGTCTATTGATGTAATAGACTTGGGTTCACCCTAGTAAACTATAGGAGGATATATGGCTGATATCTCAGTCTATTGAGTTCACCCTAGTAAACTATAGGAGGATATATGGCTGATATCTCAGTCTATTGATGTAATAGAGTTGGGTTCACCCTAGTAAACTATAGGAGCATATATGGCTGATATCTCAGTCTATTGATGTAATAGAGTTGGGTTCACCCTAGTAAACTATAGGAGCATATATGGCTGATATCTTAGTCTATTGACGTAATAGAGTTGGGTTCACCCTAGTAAACTATAGGAGCATATATGGCTGATATCTCAGTCTATTGATGTAATAGAGTTGGGTTCACCCTAGTAAACTATAGGAGCATATATGGCTGATATCTCAGTCTATTGATGTAATAGAGTTGAGTTCACCCTAGTAAACTATAGGAGCATATATGGCTGATATCTTAGTCTTTTGGGTTCACCCTAGTAAACTGTAGGAGGATATATGGCTGATATCTCAGTCTATTGGGTTCACCCTAGTAAACTATAGGAGGGACATATGGCTGATATCTCAGTCTATTGGGTTCACCCTAGTAAACTATTGGAGGATATATGGCTGATATCTCAGTCTATTGGGTTCACCCTAGTAAACTATAGGAGGATATATGGCTGATATCTCAGTCTATTGATGTAATAGAGTTGGGTTCACCCTAGTAAACTATAGGAGGATATATGGCTGATATCTCAGTATATTGGGTTCACCCTAGTAAACTATAGGAGGATATATGGCTGATATCTCAGTCTATTGATGTAATAGAGTTGGGTTCACCCTAGTAAAATATAGGAGGATATATGGCTGATATCTCAGTCTGTTGACGTAATAGATTTGGGTTCACCCTAGTAAACTATAGGAGGGACATATGGCTGATATATCAGTCTATTGGGTTCACCCTAGTAAACTATAGGAGGATATATGGCTGATATCTCAGTCTATTGGGTTCACCCTAGTAAACTATAGGAGGATATATGGCTGATATCTCAGTCTATTGTACCGTAGATGTAATAGAGTTGGGTTCACCCTACTAAACTATAGGAGCATATATGGCTGATATATCAGTCTATTGGGTTCACCCTAGTAAACTATAGGAGGATATATGGCTGATATCTCACTCTATTGGGTTCACCCTAGTAAACTATAGGAGGATATATGGCTGATATCTCAGTCTATTGGGTTCACCCTAGTAAACTATAGGAGGATGTATGGCTGATATCCCAGTCTATTGGGTTTACCCTAGTAAACTATAGGAGGATATATGGCTGATATCTCAGTCTATTGGGTTCACCCTAGTAAACTATAGGAGGATGTTTGGCTGATATCTCAGTCTATTGATGTAATAGACTTGGGTTCACCCTAGTAAACTATAGGAGGATATATGGCTGATATCTCAGTCTATTGAGTTCACCCTAGTAAACTATAGGAGGATATATGGCTGATATCTCAGTCTATTGGGTTCACCCTAGTAAACTATAGGAGGATATATGGCTGATATCTCAGTCTATTGGGTTTACCCTAGTAAACTATAGGAGGATATATGGCTGATATCTCAGTCTATTGGGTTCACCCTAGTAAACTATAGGAAGATGTATGGCTGATATCTCAGTCTATTGATGTAATAGACTTGGGTTCAAGTCTAGTAAACTATAGGAGGATATATGGTTGATATCTCAGTATATTGAGGATGTAATAAAGTTGGGTTCACCCTAGAAAACTATAGGAGGATATATGGCTGATATCTCAGTCTATTGAGTTCACCCTAGTAAACTATAGGAGCATATATGGCTGATATCTTAGTCTATTGATGTAATAGAGTTGGGTTCACCCTAGTAAACTATAGGAGGATATATGGCTGATATCTCAGTCTATTGATGTAATAGAGTTGAGTTCACCCTAGTAAACTATAGGAGCATATATGGCTGATATCTTAGTCTATTGATGTAATAGAGTTGGGTTCACCCTAGTAAACTATAGGAGCATATATGGCTGATATCTCAGTCTATTGATGTAATAGAGTTGGGTTCACCCTAGTAAACTATAGGAGCATATATGGCTGATATCTCAGTCTATTGATGTAATAGAGTTGAGTTCACCCTAGTAAACTATAGGAGCATATATGGCTGATATCTTAGTCTATTGGGTTCACCCTATTAAACTATAGGAGGATATATGGCTGATATCTCAGTCTATTGGGTTCACCCTAGTAAACTATAGGAGGATGTATGGCTGATATCTCAGTCTATTGGGTTCACCTTAGTAAACTATAGGAGGATATATGGCTGATATCTCAGTCTATTGGGTTCACCCTAGTAAACTAAAGGAGGATATATGGCTGATATCTCAGTCTATTGGGTTCACCCTAGTAAACTATAGGAGGATGTATGGCTGATATCTCAGTCTATTGGGTTCACCCTAGTAAACTATAGGAGGATATATGGCTGATATCTCAGTCTATTGGGTTCACCCTAGTAAACTATAGGAGGATATATGGCTGATATCTCAGTCTATTGGGTTCACCCTAGTAAACTATGGGAGGATATATGGCTGATATCTCAGTCTATTGGGTTCACCCTAGTAAACTATGGGAGGATATATGGCTGATATCTCAGTCTATTGGGTTCACCCTAGTAAACTATAGGAGGATATATGGCTGATATCTCAGTCTATTGGGTTCACCCTAGTAAAGTATAGGAGGATATATGGCTGATATCTCAGTCTATTGGGTTCACCCTAGTAAACTATAGGAGGATTAATGGCTGATATCTCAGTCTATTGGGTTCACCCTAGTAAACTATAGGAGGATATATGGCTGATATCTCAGTCTATTGGGTTCACCCTAGTAAACTATAGGAGGATATATGGCTGAAATCTCAGTCTATTGGGTTCACCCTAGTAAACTATAGGAGGGTGTATGGCTGATATCTCAGTCTATTGTACTGTAGATGTAATAGAGTTGGGTTCACCCTACTAAACTATAGGAGCATATATGGCTGATATCTCAGTCTATTGATGTAATAGAGTTGAGTTCACCCTAGTAAACTATAGGAGGATATATGGCTGATATCTCAGTCTATTGGGTTCACCCTAGTAAACTATGGGAGGATATATGGCTGATATCTCAGTCTATTGGGTTCACCCTAGTAAACTATAGGAGGATATATGGCTGATATCTCAGTCTATTGGGTTCACCCTAGTAAAGTATAGGAGGATATATGGCTGATATCTCAGTCTATTGGGTTCACCCTAGTAAACTATAGGAGGATTAATGGCTGATATCTCAGTCTATTGGGTTCACCCTAGTAAACTATAGGAGGATATATGGCTGATATCTCAGTCTATTGGGTTCACCCTAGTAAACTATAGGAGGATATATGGCTGAAATCTCAGTCTATTGGGTTCACCCTAGTAAACTATAGGAGGATGTATGGCTGATATCTCAGTCTATTGTACTGTAGATGTAATAGAGTTGGGTTCACCCTACTAAACTATAGGAGCATATATGGCTGATATCTCAGTCTATTGATGTAATAGAGTTGAGTTCACCCTAGTAAACTATAGGAGGATATATGGCTGATATATCAGTCTATTGGGTTCACCCTAGTAAACTATAGGAGGATATATGGCTAATATCTCAGTCTATTGGGTTCACCCTAGTAAACTATAGGAGGATATATGGCTGATATCTCAGTCTATTGGGTTCACCCTAGTAAACTATAGGAGGATGTATGGCTGATATCTCAGTCTATTGATGTAATAGACTTGGGTTCACCCTAGTAAACTATAGGAGGATATATGGCTGATATCTCAGTCTATTGAGTTCACCCTAGTAAACTATAGGAGGATATATGGCTGATATCTCAGTCTATTGATGTAATAGAGTTGGGTTCACCCTAGTAAACTATAGGAGCATATATGGCTGATATCTCAGTCTATTGATGTAATAGAGTTGGGTTCACCCTAGTAAACTATAGGAGGATATATGGCTGATATCTCAGTCTATTGATGTAATAGAGTTGAGTTCACCCTAGTAAACTATAGGAGCATATATGGCTGATATCTTAGTCTATTGATGTAATAGAGTTGGGTTCACCCTAGTAAACTATAGGAGGATATATGGCTGATATCTCAGTCTATTGATGTAATAGAGTTGAGTTCACCCTAGTAAACTATAGGAGCATATATGGCTGATATCTTAGTCTATTGACGTAATAGAGTTGGGTTCACCCTAGTAAACTATAGGAGCATATATGGCTGATATCTCAGTCTATTGATGTAATAGAGTTGGGTTCACCCTAGTAAACTATAGGAGCATATATGGCTGATATCTTAGTCTATTGGGTTCACCCTATTAAACTATAGGAGGATATATGGCTGATATCTCAGTCTATTGGGTTCACCCTAGTAAACTATAGGAGGATGTATGGCTGATATCTCAGTCTATTGGGTTCACCCTAGTAAACTATAGGAGGATATATGGCTGATATCTCAGTCTATTGGGTTCACCCTAGTAAACTAAAGGAGGATATATGGCTGATATCTCAGTCTATTGGGTTCACCCTAGTAAACTATAGGAGGATGTATGGCTGATATCTCAGTCTATTGGGTTCACCCTAGTAAACTATAGGAGGATATATGGCTGATATCTCAGTCTATTGGGTTCACCCTAGTAAACTATAGGAGGATATATGGCTGATATCTCAGTCTATTGGGTTCACCCTAGTAAACTATGGGAGGATATATGGCTGATATCTCAGTCTATTGGGTTCACCCTAGTAAACTATAGGAGGATATATGGCTGATATCTCAGTCTATTGGGTTTACCCTAGTAAACTATAGGAGCATATATGGCTGATATCTTAGTCTATTGATGTAATAGAGTTGGGTTCACCCTAGTAAACTATAGGAGGATATATGGCTGATATCTCAGTCTATTGATGTAATAGAGTTGAGTTCACCCTAGTAAACTATAGGAGCATATATGGCTGATATCTTAGTCTATTGACGTAATAGAGTTGGGTTCACCCTAGTAAACTATAGGAGCATATATGGCTGATATCTCAGTCTATTGATGTAATAGAGTTGGGTTCACCCTAGTAAACTATAGGAGCATATATGGCTGATATCTTAGTCTATTGGGTTCACCCTATTAAACTATAGGAGGATATATGGCTGATATCTCAGTCTATTGGGTTCACCCTAGTAAACTATAGGAGGATGTATGGCTGATATCTCAGTCTATTGGGTTCACCCTAGTAAACTATAGGAGGATATATGGCTGATATCTCAGTCTATTGGGTTCACCCTAGTAAACTAAAGGAGGATATATGGCTGATATCTCAGTCTATTGGGTTCACCCTAGTAAACTATAGGAGGATGTATGGCTGATATCTCAGTCTATTGGGTTCACCCTAGTAAACTATAGGAGGATATATGGCTGATATCTCAGTCTATTGGGTTCACCCTAGTAAACTATAGGAGGATATATGGCTGATATCTCAGTCTATTGGGTTCACCCTAGTAAACTATGGGAGGATATATGGCTGATATCTCAGTCTATTGAGTTCACCCTAGTAAACTATAGGAGCATATATGGCTGATATCTTAGTCTATTGATGTAATAGAGTTGGGTTCACCCTAGTAAACTATAGGAGGATATATGGCTGATATCTCAGTCTATTGATGTAATAGAGTTGAGTTCACCCTAGTAAACTATAGGAGCATATATGGCTGATATCTTAGTCTATTGATGTAATAGAGTTGGGTTCACCCTAGTAAACTATAGGAGCATATATGGCTGATATCTCAGTCTATTGATGTAATAGAGTTGGGTTCACCCTAGTAAACTATAGGAGCATATATGGCTGATATCTCAGTCTATTGATGTAATAGAGTTGAGTTCACCCTAGTAAACTATAGGAGCATATATGGCTGATATCTTAGTCTATTGGGTTCACCCTATTAAACTATAGGAGGATATATGGCTGATATCTCAGTCTATTGGGTTCACCCTAGTAAACTATAGGAGGATGTATGGCTGATATCTCAGTCTATTGGGTTCACCTTAGTAAACTATAGGAGGATATATGGCTGATATCTCAGTCTATTGGGTTCACCCTAGTAAACTAAAGGAGGATATATGGCTGATATCTCAGTCTATTGGGTTCACCCTAGTAAACTATAGGAGGATGTATGGCTGATATCTCAGTCTATTGGGTTCACCCTAGTAAACTATAGGAGGATATATGGCTGATATCTCAGTCTATTGGGTTCACCCTAGTAAACTATAGGAGGATATATGGCTGATATCTCAGTCTATTGGGTTCACCCTAGTAAACTATGGGAGGATATATGGCTGATATCTCAGTCTATTGGGTTCACCCTAGTAAACTATGGGAGGATATATGGCTGATATCTCAGTCTATTGGGTTCACCCTAGTAAACTATAGGAGGATATATGGCTGATATCTCAGTCTATTGGGTTCACCCTAGTAAAGTATAGGAGGATATATGGCTGATATCTCAGTCTATTGGGTTCACCCTAGTAAACTATAGGAGGATTAATGGCTGATATCTCAGTCTATTGGGTTCACCCTAGTAAACTATAGGAGGATATATGGCTGATATCTCAGTCTATTGGGTTCACCCTAGTAAACTATAGGAGGATATATGGCTGAAATCTCAGTCTATTGGGTTCACCCTAGTAAACTATAGGAGGGTGTATGGCTGATATCTCAGTCTATTGTACTGTAGATGTAATAGAGTTGGGTTCACCCTACTAAACTATAGGAGCATATATGGCTGATATCTCAGTCTATTGATGTAATAGAGTTGAGTTCACCCTAGTAAACTATAGGAGGATATATGGCTGATATCTCAGTCTATTGGGTTCACCCTAGTAAACTATGGGAGGATATATGGCTGATATCTCAGTCTATTGGGTTCACCCTAGTAAACTATAGGAGGATATATGGCTGATATCTCAGTCTATTGGGTTCACCCTAGTAAAGTATAGGAGGATATATGGCTGATATCTCAGTCTATTGGGTTCACCCTAGTAAACTATAGGAGGATTAATGGCTGATATCTCAGTCTATTGGGTTCACCCTAGTAAACTATAGGAGGATATATGGCTGATATCTCAGTCTATTGGGTTCACCCTAGTAAACTATAGGAGGATATATGGCTGAAATCTCAGTCTATTGGGTTCACCCTAGTAAACTATAGGAGGATGTATGGCTGATATCTCAGTCTATTGTACTGTAGATGTAATAGAGTTGGGTTCACCCTACTAAACTATAGGAGCATATATGGCTGATATCTCAGTCTATTGATGTAATAGAGTTGAGTTCACCCTAGTAAACTATAGGAGGATATATGGCTGATATATCAGTCTATTGGGTTCACCCTAGTAAACTATAGGAGGATATATGGCTAATATCTCAGTCTATTGGGTTCACCCTAGTAAACTATAGGAGGATATATGGCTGATATCTCAGTCTATTGGGTTCACCCTAGTAAACTATAGGAGGATGTATGGCTGATATCTCAGTCTATTGATGTAATAGACTTGGGTTCACCCTAGTAAACTATAGGAGGATATATGGCTGATATCTCAGTCTATTGAGTTCACCCTAGTAAACTATAGGAGGATATATGGCTGATATCTCAGTCTATTGATGTAATAGAGTTGGGTTCACCCTAGTAAACTATAGGAGCATATATGGCTGATATCTCAGTCTATTGATGTAATAGAGTTGGGTTCACCCTAGTAAACTATAGGAGGATATATGGCTGATATCTCAGTCTATTGATGTAATAGAGTTGAGTTCACCCTAGTAAACTATAGGAGCATATATGGCTGATATCTTAGTCTATTGATGTAATAGAGTTGGGTTCACCCTAGTAAACTATAGGAGGATATATGGCTGATATCTCAGTCTATTGATGTAATAGAGTTGAGTTCACCCTAGTAAACTATAGGAGCATATATGGCTGATATCTTAGTCTATTGACGTAATAGAGTTGGGTTCACCCTAGTAAACTATAGGAGCATATATGGCTGATATCTCAGTCTATTGATGTAATAGAGTTGGGTTCACCCTAGTAAACTATAGGAGCATATATGGCTGATATCTTAGTCTATTGGGTTCACCCTATTAAACTATAGGAGGATATATGGCTGATATCTCAGTCTATTGGGTTCACCCTAGTAAACTATAGGAGGATGTATGGCTGATATCTCAGTCTATTGGGTTCACCCTAGTAAACTATAGGAGGATATATGGCTGATATCTCAGTCTATTGGGTTCACCCTAGTAAACTAAAGGAGGATATATGGCTGATATCTCAGTCTATTGGGTTCACCCTAGTAAACTATAGGAGGATGTATGGCTGATATCTCAGTCTATTGGGTTCACCCTAGTAAACTATAGGAGGATATATGGCTGATATCTCAGTCTATTGGGTTCACCCTAGTAAACTATAGGAGGATATATGGCTGATATCTCAGTCTATTGGGTTCACCCTAGTAAACTATGGGAGGATATATGGCTGATATCTCAGTCTATTGGGTTCACCCTAGTAAACTATAGGAGGATATATGGCTGATATCTCAGTCTATTGGGTTTACCCTAGTAAACTATAGGAGCATATATGGCTGATATCTTAGTCTATTGATGTAATAGAGTTGGGTTCACCCTAGTAAACTATAGGAGGATATATGGCTGATATCTCAGTCTATTGATGTAATAGAGTTGAGTTCACCCTAGTAAACTATAGGAGCATATATGGCTGATATCTTAGTCTATTGACGTAATAGAGTTGGGTTCACCCTAGTAAACTATAGGAGCATATATGGCTGATATCTCAGTCTATTGATGTAATAGAGTTGGGTTCACCCTAGTAAACTATAGGAGCATATATGGCTGATATCTTAGTCTATTGGGTTCACCCTATTAAACTATAGGAGGATATATGGCTGATATCTCAGTCTATTGGGTTCACCCTAGTAAACTATAGGAGGATGTATGGCTGATATCTCAGTCTATTGGGTTCACCCTAGTAAACTATAGGAGGATATATGGCTGATATCTCAGTCTATTGGGTTCACCCTAGTAAACTAAAGGAGGATATATGGCTGATATCTCAGTCTATTGGGTTCACCCTAGTAAACTATAGGAGGATGTATGGCTGATATCTCAGTCTATTGGGTTCACCCTAGTAAACTATAGGAGGATATATGGCTGATATCTCAGTCTATTGGGTTCACCCTAGTAAACTATAGGAGGATATATGGCTGATATCTCAGTCTATTGGGTTCACCCTAGTAAACTATGGGAGGATATATGGCTGATATCTCAGTCTATTGGGTTCACCCTAGTAAACTATAGGAGGATATATGGCTGATATCTCAGTCTATTGGGTTTACCCTAGTAAACTATAGGAGCATATATGGCTGATATCTTAGTCTATTGATGTAATAGAGTTGGGTTCACCCTAGTAAACTATAGGAGGATATATGGCTGATATCTCAGTCTATTGATGTAATAGAGTTGAGTTCACCCTAGTAAACTATAGGAGCATATATGGCTGATATCTTAGTCTATTGACGTAATAGAGTTGGGTTCACCCTAGTAAACTATAGGAGCATATATGGCTGATATCTCAGTCTATTGATGTAATAGAGTTGGGTTCACCCTAGTAAACTATAGGAGCATATATGGCTGATATCTTAGTCTATTGGGTTCACCCTATTAAACTATAGGAGGATATATGGCTGATATCTCAGTCTATTGGGTTCACCCTAGTAAACTATAGGAGGATGTATGGCTGATATCTCAGTCTATTGGGTTCACCCTAGTAAACTATAGGAGGATATATGGCTGATATCTCAGTCTATTGGGTTCACCCTAGTAAACTAAAGGAGGATATATGGCTGATATCTCAGTCTATTGGGTTCACCCTAGTAAACTATAGGAGGATGTATGGCTGATATCTCAGTCTATTGGGTTCACCCTAGTAAACTATAGGAGGATATATGGCTGATATCTCAGTCTATTGGGTTCACCCTAGTAAACTATAGGAGGATATATGGCTGATATCTCAGTCTATTGGGTTCACCCTAGTAAACTATGGGAGGATATATGGCTGATATCTCAGTCTATTGGGTTCACCCTAGTAAACTATAGGAGGATATATGGCTGATATCTCAGTCTATTGGGTTTACCCTAGTAAACTATAGGAGCATATATGGCTGATATCTTAGTCTATTGATGTAATAGAGTTGGGTTCACCCTAGTAAACTATAGGAGGATATATGGCTGATATCTCAGTCTATTGATGTAATAGAGTTGAGTTCACCCTAGTAAACTATAGGAGCATATATGGCTGATATCTTAGTCTATTGACGTAATAGAGTTGGGTTCACCCTAGTAAACTATAGGAGCATATATGGCTGATATCTCAGTCTATTGATGTAATAGAGTTGGGTTCACCCTAGTAAACTATAGGAGCATATATGGCTGATATCTTAGTCTATTGGGTTCACCCTATTAAACTATAGGAGGATATATGGCTGATATCTCAGTCTATTGGGTTCACCCTAGTAAACTATAGGAGGATGTATGGCTGATATCTCAGTCTATTGGGTTCACCCTAGTAAACTATAGGAGGATATATGGCTGATATCTCAGTCTATTGGGTTCACCCTAGTAAACTAAAGGAGGATATATGGCTGATATCTCAGTCTATTGGGTTCACCCTAGTAAACTATAGGAGGATGTATGGCTGATATCTCAGTCTATTGGGTTCACCCTAGTAAACTATAGGAGGATATATGGCTGATATCTCAGTCTATTGGGTTCACCCTAGTAAACTATAGGAGGATATATGGCTGATATCTCAGTCTATTGGGTTCACCCTAGTAAACTATGGGAGGATATATGGCTGATATCTCAGTCTATTGGGTTCACCCTAGTAAACTATAGGAGGATATATGGCTGATATCTCAGTCTATTGGGTTCACCCTAGTAAAGTATAGGAGGATATATGGCTGATATCTCAGTCTATTGGGTTCACCCTAGTAAACTATAGGAGGATTAATGGCTGATATCTCAGTCTATTGGGTTCACCCTAGTAAACTATAGGAGGATGTATGGCTGATATCTCAGTCTATTGGGTTCACCCTAGTAAACTATAGGAGGATATATGGCTGAAATCTCAGTCTATTGGGTTCACCCTAGTAAACTATAGGAGGATGTATGGCTGATATCTCAGTCTATTGTACTGTAGATGTAATAGAGTTGGGTTCACCCTACTAAACTATAGGAGCATATATGGCTGATATCTCAGTCTATTGATGTAATAGAGTTGAGTTCACCCTAGTAAACTATAGGAGGATATATGGCTGATATATCAGTCTATTGGGTTCACCCTAGTAAACTATAGGAGGATATATGGCTGATATCTCAGTCTATTGGGTTCACCCTAGTAAACTATAGGAGGATATATGGCTGATATCTCAGTCTATTGGGTTCACCCTAGTAAACTATAGGAGGATGTATGGCTGATATCTCAGTCTATTGATGTAATAGACTTGGGTTCACCCTAGTAAACTATAGGAGGATATATGGCTGATATCTCAGTCTATTGAGTTCACCCTAGTAAACTATAGGAGGATATATGGCTGATATCTCAGTCTATTGATGTAATAGAGTTGGGTTCACCCTAGTAAACTATAGGAGCATATATGGCTGATATCTCAGTCTATTGATGTAATATAGTTGGGTTCACCCTAGTAAACTATAGGAGGATATATGGCTGATATCTTAGTCTATTGATGTAATAGAGTTGGGTTCACCCTAGTAAACTATAGGAGGATATATGGCTGATATCTCAGTCTATTGATGTAATAGAGTTGAGTTCACCCTAGTAAACTATAGGAGCATATATGGCTGATATCTTAGTCTATTGATGTAATAGAGTTGGGTTCACCCTAGTAAACTATAGGAGCATATATGGCTGATATCTCAGTCTATTGATGTAATAGAGTTGAGTTAACCCTAGTAAACTATAGGAGCATATATGGCTGATATCTTAGTCTATTGATGTAATAGAGTTGGGTTCACCCTAGTAAACTATAGGAGGATATATGGCTGATATCTCAGTCTATTGATGTAATAGAGTTGAGTTCACCCTAGTAAACTATAGGAGCATATATGGCTGATATCTTAGTCTATTGACGTAATAGAGTTGGGTTCACCCTAGTAAACTATAGGAGCATATATGGCTGATATCTCAGTCTATTGATGTAATAGAGTTGGGTTCACCCTAGTAAACTATAGGAGCATATATGGCTGATATCTCAGTCTATTGATGTAATAGAGTTGAGTTCACCCTAGTAAACTATAGGAGCATATATGGCTGATATCTTAGTCTTTTGGGTTCACCCTAGTAAACTGTAGGAGGATATATGGCTGATATCTCAGTCTATTGGGTTCACCCTAGTAAACTATAGGAGGGACATATGGCTGATATCTCAGTCTATTGGGTTCACCCTAGTAAACTATTGGAGGATATATGGCTGATATCTCAGTCTATTGGGTTCACCCTAGTAAACTATAGGAGGATATATGGCTGATATCTCAGTCTATTGATGTAATAGAGTTGGGTTCACCCTAGTAAACTATAGGAGGATATATGGCTGATATCTCAGTATATTGGGTTCACCCTAGTAAACTATAGGAGGATATATGGCTGATATCTCAGTCTATTGATGTAATAGAGTTGGGTTCACCCTAGTAAACTATAGGAGGATATATGGCTGATATCTCAGTCTGTTGACGTAATAGATTTGGGTTCACCCTAGTAAATTATAGGAGGGACATATGGCTGATATATCAGTCTATTGGGTTCACCCTAGTAAACTATAGGAGGATATATGGCTGATATCTCAGTCTATTGGGTTCACCCTAGTAAACTATAGGAGGATATATGGCTGATATCTCAGTCTATTGTACCGTAGATGTAATAGAGTTGGGTTCACCCTACTAAACTATAGGAGCATATATGGCTGATATATCAGTCTATTGGGTTCACCCTAGTAAACTATAGGAGGATATATGGCTGATATCTCAGTCTATTGGGTTCACCCTAGTAAACTATAGGAGGATATATGGCTGATATCTCAGTCTATTGGGTTCACCCTAGTAAACTATAGGAGGATGTATGGCTGATATCCCAGTCTATTGGGTTTACCCTAGTAAACTATAGGAGGATATATGGCTGATATCTCAGTCTATTGGGTTCACCCTAGTAAACTATAGGAGGATGTATGGCTGATATCTCAGTCTATTGATGTAATAGACTTGGGTTCACCCTAGTAAACTATAGGAGGATATATGGCTGATATCTCAGTCTATTGAGTTCACCCTAGTAAACTATAGGAGGATATATGGCTGATATCTCAGTCTATTGGGTTCACCCTAGTAAACTATAGGAGGATATTTGGCTGATATCTCAGTCTATTGGGTTTACCCTAGTAAACTATAGGAGGATATATGGCTGATATCTCAGTCTATTGGGTTCACCCTAGTAAACTATAGGAAGATGTATGGCTGATATCTCAGTCTATTGATGTAATAGACTTGGGTTCAAGTCTAGTAAACTATAGGAGGATATATGGTTGATATCTCAGTATATTGAGGATGTAATAGAGTTGGGTTCACCCTAGAAAACTATAGGAGGATATATGGCTGATATCTCAGTCTATTGAGTTCACCCTAGTAAACTATAGGAGCATATATGGCTGATATCTTAGTCTATTGATGTAATAGAGTTGGGTTCACCCTAGTAAACTATAGGAGGATATATGGCTGATATCTCAGTCTATTGCTGTAATAGAGTTGAGTTCACCCTAGTAAACTATAGGAGCATATATGGCTGATATCTTAGTCTATTGGGTTCACCCTAGTAAACTGTAGGAGGATATATGGCTGATATCTCAGTCTATTGGGTTCACCCTAGTAAACTATAGGAGGGACATATGGCTGATATCTCAGTCTATTGGGTTCACCCTAGTAAACTATTGGAGGATATATGGCTGATATCTCAGTCTATTGGGTTCACCCTAGTAAACTATAGGAGGATATATGGCTGATATCTCAGTCTATTGATGTAATAGAGTTGGGTTCACCCTAGTAAACTATAGGAGGATATATGGCTGATATCTCAGTATATTGGGTTCACCCTAGTAAACTATAGGAGGATATATGGCTGATATCTCAGTCTATTGATGTAATAGAGTTGGGTTCACCCTAGTAAACTATAGGAGGATATATGGCTGATATCTCAGTCTGTTGACGTAATAGATTTGGGTTCACCCTAGTAAACTATAGGAGGGACATATGGCTGATATATCAGTCTATTGGGTTCACCCTAGTAAACTATAGGAGGATATATGGCTGATATCTCAGTCTATTGGGTTCACCCTAGTAAACTATAGGAGGATATATGGCTGATATCTCAGTCTATTGGGTTCACCCTAGTAAACTATAGGAGGATATATGGCTGATATCTCAGTCTATTGGGTTCACCCTAGTAAACTATAGGATGATGTATGGCTGATATCTCAGTCTATTGTACCGTAGATGTAATAGAGTTGGGTTCACCCTAGTAAACTATAGGAGGATGTATGGCTGATATCCCAGTCTATTGGGTTTACCCTAGTAAACTATAGGAGGATATATGGCTGATATCTCAGTCTATTGGGTTCACCCTAGTAAACTATAGGAGGATGTATGGCTGATATCTCAGTCTATTGATGTAATAGACTTGGGTTCACCCTAGTAAACTATAGGAGGATATATGGCTGATATCTCAGTCTATTGAGTTCACCCTAGTAAACTATAGGAGGATATATGGCTGATATCTCAGTCTATTGGGTTCACCCTAGTAAACTATAGGAGGATATATGGCTGATATCTCAGTCTATTGGGTTTACCCTAGTAAACTATAGGAGGATATATGGCTGATATCTCAGTCTATTGGGTTCACCCTAGTAAACTATAGGAGGATGTATGGCTGATATCTCAGTCTATTGATGTAATAGACTTGGGTTCAAGTCTAGTAAACTATAGGAGGATATATGGTTGATATCTCAGTATATTGAGGATGAAATAGAGTTGGGTTCACCCTAGAAAACTATAGGAGGATATATGGCTGATATCTCAGTCTATTGATTTCACCCTAGTAAACTATAGGAGCATATATGGCTGATATCTTAGTCTATTGATGTAATAGAGTTGGGTTCACCCTAGTAAACTATATGAGCATATATGGCTGATATCTCAATCTATTGATGTAATAGAGTTGAGTTCACCCTAGTAAACTATAGGAGCATATATGGCTGATATCTTAGTCTATTGGGTTCACCCTAGTAAACTGTAGGAGGATATATGGCTGATATCTCAGTCTATTGGGTTCACCCTAGTAAACTATAGGAGGGACATATGGCTGATATCTCAGTCTATTGGGTTCACCCTAGTAAACTATTGGAGGATATATGGCTGATATCTCAGTCTATTGGGTTCACCCTAGTAAACTATAGGAGGATATATGGCTGATATCTCAGTCTGTTGACGTAATAGATTTGGGTTCACCCTAGTAAACTATAGGAGGATATATGGCTGATATCTCAGTCTATTGATGTAATAGAGTTGGGTTCACCCTAGTAAACTATAGGAGGATATATGGCTGATATCTCAGTATATTGGGTTCACCCTAGTAAACTATAGGAGGATATATGGCTGATATCTCAGTCTATTGGGTTCACCCTAGTAAACTATAGGAGGATGTATGGCTGATATCTCAGTCTATTGATGTAATAGACTTGGGTTCACCCTAGTAAACTATAGGAGGATATATGGCTGATATCTCAGTCTATTGAGTTCACCCTAGTAAACTATAGGAGGATATATGGCTGATATCTCAGTCTATTGGGTTCACCCTAGTAAACTATAGGAGGATATATGGCTGATATCTCAGTCTATTGGGTTTACCCTAGTAAACTATAGGAGGATATATGGCTGATATCTCAGTCTATTGGGTTCACCCTAGTAAACTATAGGAAGATGTATGGCTGATATCTCAGTCTATTGATGTAATAGACTTGGGTTCAAGTCTAGTAAACTATAGGAGGATATATGGTTGATATCTCAGTATATTGAGGATGTAATAGAGTTGGGTTCACCCTAGAAAACTATAGGAGGATATATGGCTGATATCTCAGTCTATTGAGTTCACCCTAGTAAACTATAGGAGCATATATGGCTGATATCTTAGTCTATTGATGTAATAGAGTTGGGTTCACCCTAGTAAACTATAGGAGGATATATGGCTGATATCTCAGTCTATTGCTGTAATAGAGTTGAGTTCACCCTAGTAAACTATAGGAGCATATATGGCTGATACCTTAGTCTATTGATGTAATAGAGTTGGGTTCACCCTAGTAAACTATAGGAGCATATATGGCTGATATCTCAGTCTATTGATGTAATAGAGTTGGGTTCACCCTAGTAAACTATAGGAGCATATATGGCTGATATCTCAGTCTATTGATGTAATAGAGTTGAGTTCACCCTAGTAAACTATAGGAGCATATATGGCTGATATCTTAGTCTATTGGGTTCACCCTAGTAAACTGTAGGAGGATATATGGCTGATATCTCAGTCTATTGGGTTCACCCTAGTAAACTATAGGAGGATATATGGCTGATATCTCAGTCTATTGGGTTCACCCTAGTAAACTATAGGATGATGTATGGCTGATATCTCAGTCTATTGTACCGTAGATGTAATAGAGTTGGGTTCATCCTACTAAACTATAGGAGCATATATGGCTGATATATCAGTCTATTGGGTTCACCCTAGTAAACTATAGGAGGATATATGGCTGATATCTCAGTCTATTGGGTTCACCCTAGTAAACTATAGGAGGATATATGGCTGATATCTCAGTCTATTGGGTTCACCCTAGTAAACTATAGGAGGATGTATGGCTGATATCCCAGTCTATTGGGTTTACCCTAGTAAACTATAGGAGGATATATGGCTGATATCTCAGTCTATTGGGTTCACCCTAGTAAACTATAGGAGGATGTATGGCTGATATCTCAGTCTATTGATGTAATAGACTTGGGTTCACCCTAGTAAACTATAGGAGGATATATGGCTGATATCTCAGTCTATTGAGTTCACCCTAGTAAACTATAGGAGGATATATTGCTGATATCTCAGTCTATTGGGTTCACCCTAGTAAACTATAGGAGGATATATGGCTGATATCTCAGTCTATTGGGTTTACCGTAGTAAACTATAGGAGGATATATGGCTGATATCTCAGTCTATTGGGTTCACCCTAGTAAACTATAGGAGGATGTATGGCTGATATCTCAGTCTATTGATGTAATAGACTTGGGTTCAAGTCTAGTAAACTATAGGAGGATATACGGTTGATATCTCAGTATATTGAGGATGAAATAGAGTTGGGTTCACCCTAGAAAACTATAGGAGGATATATGGCTGATATCTCAGTCTATTGATTTCACCCTAGTAAACTATAGGAGCATATATGGCTGATATCTTAGTCTATTGATGTAATAGAGTTGGGTTCACCCTAGTAAACTATATGAGCATATATGGCTGATATCTCAATCTATTGATGTAATAGAGTTGAGTTCACCCTAGTAAACTATAGGAGCATATATGGCTGATATCTTAGTCTATTGGGTTCACCCTAGTAAACTGTAGGAGGATATATGGCTGATATCTCAGTCTATTGGGTTCACCCTAGTAAACTATAGGAGGGACATATGGCTGATATCTCAGTCTATTGGGTTCACCCTAGTAAACTATTGGAGGATATATGGCTGATATCTCAGTCTATTGGGTTCATCCTAGTAAACTATAGGAGGATATATGGCTGATATCTCAGTCTATTGATGTAATAGAGTTGGGTTCACCCTAGTAAACTATAGGAGGATATATGGCTGATATCTCAGTATATTGGGTTCACCCTAGTAAACTATAGGAGGATATATGGCTGATATCTCAGTCTGTTGACGTAATAGATTTGGGTTCACCCTAGTAAACTATAGGAGGGACATATGGCTGATATATCAGTCTATTGGGTTCACCCTAGTAAACTATAGGAGGATATATGGCTGATATCTCAGTCTATTGGGTTCACCCTAGTAAACTATAGGAGGATATATGGCTGATATCTCAGTCTATTGGGTTCACCCTAGTAAACTATAGGAGGATATATGGCTGATATCTCAGTCTATTGGGTTCACCCTAGTAAACTATAGGATGATGTATGGCTGATATCTCAGTCTATTGTACCGTAGATGTAATAGAGTTGGGTTCACCCTACTAAACTATAGGAGCATATATGGCTGATATATCAGTCTATTGGGTTCACCCTAGTAAACTATAGGAGGATATATGGCTGATATCTCAGTCTATTGGGTTCACCCTAGTAAACTATAGGAGGATATATGGCTGATATCTCAGTCTATTGGGTTCACCCTAGTAAACTATAGGAGGATGTATGGCTGATATCCCAGTCTATTGGGTTTACCCTAGTAAACTATAGGAGGATATATGGCTGATATCTCAGTCTATTGGGTTCACCCTAGTAAACTATAGGAGGATGTATGGCTGATATCTCAGTCTATTGATGTAATAGACTTGGGTTCACCCTAGTAAACTATAGGAGGATATATGGCTGATATCTCAGTCTATTGAGTTCACCCTAGTAAACTATAGGAGGATATATGGCTGATATCTCAGTCTATTTGGTTCACCCTAGTAAACTATAGGAGGATATATGGCTGATATCTCAGTCTATTGGGTTTACCCTAGTAAACTATAGGAGGATATATGGCTGATATCTCAGTCTATTGGGTTCACCCTAGTAAACTATAGGAGGATGTATGGCTGATATCTCAGTCTATTGATGTAATAGACTTGGGTTCAAGTCTAGTAAACTATAGGAGGATATATGGTTGATATCTCAGTATATTGAGGATGAAATAGAGTTGGGTTCACCCTAGAAAACTATAGGAGGATATATGGCTGATATCTCAGTCTATTGAGTTCACCCTAGTAAACTATAGGAGCATATATGGCTGATATCTCAGTCTATTTTGTTCACCCTAGTAAACTATAGGAGGATGTATGGCTGATATCCCAGTCTATTGGGTTTACCCTAGTAAACTATAGGAGGATATATGGCTGATATCTCAGTCTATTGGGTTCACCCTAGTAAACTATAGGAGGATGTATGGCTGATATCTCAGTCTATTGATGTAATAGACTTGGGTTCACCCTAGTAAACTATAGGAGGATATATGGCTGATATCTCAGTCTATTGAGTTCACCCTAGTAAACTATAGGAGGATATATGGCTGATATCTCAGTCAATTGGGTTCACCCTAGTAAACTATAGGAGGATGTATGGCTGATATCTCAGTATATTGATGTAATAGACTTGGGTTCAAGTCTAATAAACTATAGGAGGATATATGGTTGATATCTCAGTATATTGAGGATGTAATAGAGTTGGGTTCACCCTAGAAAACTATAGGAGGATATATGGCTGATATCTCAGTCTATTGGGTTCACCCTAGTAAACTATAGGAGGGTATATGGCTGATATCTCAGTCTATTGATGTAATAGAGTTGGGTTCACCCTAGTAAACTATAGGAGGATATATGGCTGATATCTCAGTCTATTGGGTTCACCCTAGTAAACTATAGGAGGATATATGGCTGATATCTCAGTCTATTGATGTAATAGAGTTGGGTTCACCCTATTAAACTATAGGAGGAGATATGGCTGATATCTCAGTCTATTGGGTTCACCCTAGAAAACTATAGGAGGATATATGGCTGATATCTCAGTCTATTGATTTCACCCTAGTAAACTATAGGAGCATATATGGCTGATATCTTAGTCTATTGATGTAATAGAGTTGGGTTCACCCTAGTAAACTATATGAGCATATATGGCTGATATCTCAATCTATTGATGTAATAGAGTTGAGTTCACCCTAGTAAACTATAGGAGCATATATGGCTGATATCTTAGTCTATTGGGTTCACCCTAGTAAACTGTAGGAGGATATATGGCTGATATCTCAGTCTATTGGGTTCACCCTAGTAAACTATAGGAGGGACATATGGCTGATATCTCAGTCTATTGGGTTCACCCTAGTAAACTATTGGAGGATATATGGCTGATATCTCAGTCTATTGGGTTCACCCTAGTAAACTATAGGAGGATATATGGCTGATATCTCAGTCTATTGATGTAATAGAGTTGGGTTCACCCTAGTAAACTATAGGAGGATATATGGCTGATATCTCAGTATATTGGGTTCACCCTAGTAAACTATAGGAGGATATATGGCTGATATCTCAGTCTGTTGACGTAATAGATTTGGGTTCACCCTAGTAAACTATAGGAGGATATATGGCTGATATCTCAGTCTATTGATGTAATAGAGTTGGGTTCACCCTAGTAAACTATAGGAGGATATATGGCTGATATCTCAGTATATTGGGTTCACCCTAGTAAACTATAGGAGGATATATGGCTGATATCTCAGTCTATTGGGTTCACCCTAGTAAACTATAGGAGGATGTATGGCTGATATCTCAGTCTATTGATGTAATAGACTTGGGTTCACCCTAGTAAACTATAGGAGGATATATGGCTGATATCTCAGTCTATTGAGTTCACCCTAGTAAACTATAGGAGGATATATGGCTGATATCTCAGTCTATTGGGTTCACCCTAGTAAACTATAGGAGGATATATGGCTGATATCTCAGTCTATTGGGTTTACCCTAGTAAACTATAGGAGGATATATGGCTGATATCTCAGTCTATTGGGTTCACCCTAGTAAACTATAGGAAGATGTATGGCTGATATCTCAGTCTATTGATGTAATAGACTTGGGTTCAAGTCTAGTAAACTATAGGAGGATATATGGTTGATATCTCAGTATATTGAGGATGTAATAGAGTTGGGTTCACCCTAGAAAACTATAGGAGGATATATGGCTGATATCTCAGTCTATTGAGTTCACCCTAGTAAACTATAGGAGCATATATGGCTGATATCTTAGTCTATTGATGTAATAGAGTTGGGTTCACCCTAGTAAACTATAGGAGGATATATGGCTGATATCTCAGTCTATTGCTGTAATAGAGTTGAGTTCACCCTAGTAAACTATAGGAGCATATATGGCTGATACCTTAGTCTATTGATGTAATAGAGTTGGGTTCACCCTAGTAAACTATAGGAGCATATATGGCTGATATCTCAGTCTATTGATGTAATAGAGTTGGGTTCACCCTAGTAAACTATAGGAGCATATATGGCTGATATCTCAGTCTATTGATGTAATAGAGTTGAGTTCACCCTAGTAAACTATAGGAGCATATATGGCTGATATCTTAGTCTATTGGGTTCACCCTAGTAAACTGTAGGAGGATATATGGCTGATATCTCAGTCTATTGGGTTCACCCTAGTAAACTATAGGAGGATATATGGCTGATATCTCAGTCTATTGGGTTCACCCTAGTAAACTATAGGATGATGTATGGCTGATATCTCAGTCTATTGTACCGTAGATGTAATAGAGTTGGGTTCATCCTACTAAACTATAGGAGCATATATGGCTGATATATCAGTCTATTGGGTTCACCCTAGTAAACTATAGGAGGATATATGGCTGATATCTCAGTCTATTGGGTTCACCCTAGTAAACTATAGGAGGATATATGGCTGATATCTCAGTCTATTGGGTTCACCCTAGTAAACTATAGGAGGATGTATGGCTGATATCCCAGTCTATTGGGTTTACCCTAGTAAACTATAGGAGGATATATGGCTGATATCTCAGTCTATTGGGTTCACCCTAGTAAACTATAGGAGGATGTATGGCTGATATCTCAGTCTATTGATGTAATAGACTTGGGTTCACCCTAGTAAACTATAGGAGGATATATGGCTGATATCTCAGTCTATTGAGTTCACCCTAGTAAACTATAGGAGGATATATTGCTGATATCTCAGTCTATTGGGTTCACCCTAGTAAACTATAGGAGGATATATGGCTGATATCTCAGTCTATTGGGTTTACCGTAGTAAACTATAGGAGGATATATGGCTGATATCTCAGTCTATTGGGTTCACCCTAGTAAACTATAGGAGGATGTATGGCTGATATCTCAGTCTATTGATGTAATAGACTTGGGTTCAAGTCTTGTAAACTATAGGAGGATATACGGTTGATATCTCAGTATATTGAGGATGAAATAGAGTTGGGTTCACCCTAGAAAACTATAGGAGGATATATGGCTGATATCTCAGTCTATTGATTTCACCCTAGTAAACTATAGGAGCATATATGGCTGATATCTTAGTCTATTGATGTAATAGAGTTGGGTTCACCCTAGTAAACTATATGAGCATATATGGCTGATATCTCAATCTATTGATGTAATAGAGTTGAGTTCACCCTAGTAAACTATAGGAGCATATATGGCTGATATCTTAGTCTATTGGGTTCACCCTAGTAAACTGTAGGAGGATATATGGCTGATATCTCAGTCTATTGGGTTCACCCTAGTAAACTATAGGAGGGACATATGGCTGATATCTCAGTCTATTGGGTTCACCCTAGTAAACTATTGGAGGATATATGGCTGATATCTCAGTCTATTGGGTTCATCCTAGTAAACTATAGGAGGATATATGGCTGATATCTCAGTCTATTGATGTAATAGAGTTGGGTTCACCCTAGTAAACTATAGGAGGATATATGGCTGATATCTCAGTATATTGGGTTCACCCTAGTAAACTATAGGAGGATATATGGCTGATATCTCAGTCTGTTGACGTAATAGATTTGGGTTCACCCTAGTAAACTATAGGAGGGACATATGGCTGATATATCAGTCTATTGGGTTCACCCTAGTAAACTATAGGAGGATATATGGCTGATATCTCAGTCTATTGGGTTCACCCTAGTAAACTATAGGAGGATATATGGCTGATATCTCAGTCTATTGGGTTCACCCTAGTAAACTATAGGAGGATATATGGCTGATATCTCAGTCTATTGGGTTCACCCTAGTAAACTATAGGATGATGTATGGCTGATATCTCAGTCTATTGTACCGTAGATGTAATAGAGTTGGGTTCACCCTACTAAACTATAGGAGCATATATGGCTGATATATCAGTCTATTGGGTTCACCCTAGTAAACTATAGGAGGATATATGGCTGATATCTCAGTCTATTGGGTTCACCCTAGTAAACTATAGGAGGATATATGGCTGATATCTCAGTCTATTGGGTTCACCCTAGTAAACTATAGGAGGATGTATGGCTGATATCCCAGTCTATTGGGTTTACCCTAGTAAACTATAGGAGGATATATGGCTGATATCTCAGTCTATTGGGTTCACCCTAGTAAACTATAGGAGGATGTATGGCTGATATCTCAGTCTATTGATGTAATAGACTTGGGTTCACCCTAGTAAACTATAGGAGGATATATGGCTGATATCTCAGTCTATTGAGTTCACCCTAGTAAACTATAGGAGGATATATGGCTGATATCTCAGTCTATTGGGTTCACCCTAGTAAACTATAGGAGGATGTATGGCTGATATCTCAGTCTATTGGGTTCACCCTAGTAAACTATAGGAGGATATATGGCTGATATCTCAGTCTATTGGGTTCACCCTAGTAAACTATAGGAGGATATATGGCTGATATCTCAGTCTATTGGGTTCACCCTAGTAAACTATGGGAGGATATATGGCTGATATCTCAGTCTATTGGGTTCACCCTAGTAAACTATAGGAATATATATGGCTGATATCTCAGTCTATTGGGTTCACCCTAGTAAACTATAGGAGGATATATGGCTGATATCTCAGTCTATTGGGTTCACCATAGTAAACTATAGGAGGATTAATGGCTGATATCTCAGTCTATTGGGTTCACCCTAGTAAACTATAGGAGGATATATGGCTGATATCTCAGTCTATTGGGTTCACCCTAGTAAACTATAGGAGGATATATGGCTGATATCTCAGTCTATTGGGTTCACCCTAGTAAACTATAGGAGGATGTATGGCTGATATCCCAGTCTATTGGGTTTACCCTAGTAAACTATAGGAGGATATATGGCTGATATCTCAGTCTATTGGGTTCACCCTAGTAAACTATAGGAGGATGTATGGCTGATATCTCAGTCTATTGATGTAATAGACTTGGGTTCACCCTAGTAAACTATAGGAGGATATATGGCTGATATCTCAGTCTATTGAGTTCACCCTAGTAAACTATAGGAGGATATATGGCTGATATCTCAGTCTATTTGGTTCACCCTAGTAAACTATAGGAGGATATATGGCTGATATCTCAGTCTATTGGGTTTACCCTAGTAAACTATAGGAGGATATATGGCTGATATCTCAGTCTATTGGGTTCACCCTAGTAAACTATAGGAGGATGTATGGCTGATATCTCAGTCTATTGATGTAATAGACTTGGGTTCAAGTCTAGTAAACTATAGGAGGATATATGGTTGATATCTCAGTATATTGAGGATGAAATAGAGTTGGGTTCACCCTAGAAAACTATAGGAGGATATATGGCTGATATCTCAGTCTATTGAGTTCACCCTAGTAAACTATAGGAGCATATATGGCTGATATCTCAGTCTATTGGGTTCACCCTAGTAAACTATAGGAGGATGTATGGCTGATATCCCAGTCTATTGGGTTTACCCTAGTAAACTATAGGAGGATATATGGCTGATATCTCAGTCTATTGGGTTCACCCTAGTAAACTATAGGAGGATGTATGGCTGATATCTCAGTCTATTGATGTAATAGACTTGGGTTCACCCTAGTAAACTATAGGAGGATATATGGCTGATATCTCAGTCTATTGAGTTCACCCTAGTAAACTATAGGAGGATATATGGCTGATATCTCAGTCAATTGGGTTCACCCTAGTAAACTATAGGAGGATGTATGGCTGATATCTCAGTATATTGATGTAATAGACTTGGGTTCAAGTCTAATAAACTATAGGAGGATATATGGTTGATATCTCAGTATATTGAGGATGTAATAGAGTTGGGTTCACCCTAGAAAACTATAGGAGGATATATGGCTGATATCTCAGTCTATTGGGTTCACCCTAGTAAACTATAGGAGGGTATATGGCTGATATCTCAGTCTATTGATGTAATAGAGTTGGGTTCACCCTAGTAAACTATAGGAGGATATATGGCTGATATCTCAGTCTATTGGGTTCACCCTAGTAAACTATAGGAGGATATATGGCTGATATCTCAGTCTATTGATGTAATAGAGTTGGGTTCACCCTATTAAACTATAGGAGGAGATATGGCTGATATCTCAGTCTATTGGGTTCACCCTAGTAAACTATAGGAGGATGTATGGCTGATATCTCAGTCTATTGGGTTCACACTAGTAAACTATAGGAGGATATATGGCTGGTATCTCAGTCTATTGGGTTCACCCTAGTAAACTATAGGAGGATGTATGGCTGATATCTCAGTCTATTGGGTTCACCCTAGTAAACTATAGGAGGATATATGGCTGATATCTCAGTCTATTGGGTTCACCCTAGTAAACTATAGGAGGATTAATGGCTGATATCTCAGTCTATTGGGTTCACCCTAGTAAGCTATAGGAGGATATATGGCTGATATCTCAGTCTATTGGGTTCACCCTAGTAAACTATGGGAGGATATATGGCTGATATCTCAGTCTATTGGGTTCACCCTAGTAAACTATAGGAGGATATATGGCTGATATCTCAGTCTATTGGGTTCACCCTAGTAAACTATAGGAGGATATATGGCTGATATCTCAGTCTATTGGGTTCACCCTAGTAAACTATAGGAGGATTAATGGCTGATATCTCAGTCTATTGGGTTCACCCTAGTAAACTATAGGAGGATATATGGCTGATATCTCAGTCTATTGGGTTCACCCTAGTAAACTATAGGAGGATATATGGCTGATATCTCAGTCTATTGGGTTCACCCTAGTAAACTATAGGAGGATATATGGCTGATATCTCAGTCTATTGGGTTCACCCTAGTAAACTATAGGAGGATGTATGGCTGATATCTCAGTCTATTGTACTGTAGATGTAATAGAGTTGGGTTCACCCTAGTAAACTATAGGAGGATATATGGCTGATATCTCAGTCTATTGGGTTCACCCTAGTAAACTATAGGAGGATTAATGGCTGATATCTCAGTCTATTGGGTTCACCCTAGTAAGCTATAGGAGGATATATGGCTGATATCTCAGTCTATTGGGTTCACCCTAGTAAACTATGGGAGGATATATGGCTGATATCTCAGTCTATTGGGTTCACCCTAGTAAACTATAGGAGGATATATGGCTGATATCTCAGTCTATTGGGTTCACCCTAGTAAACTATAGGAGGATATATGGCTGATATCTCAGTCTATTGGGTTCACCCTAGTAAACTATAGGAGGATTAATGGCTGATATCTCAGTCTATTGGGTTCACCCTAGTAAACTATAGGAGGATATATGGCTGATATCTCAGTCTATTGGGTTCACCCTAGTAAACTATAGGAGGATATATGGCTGATATCTCAGTCTATTGGGTTCACCCTAGTAAACTATAGGAGGATATATGGCTGATATCTCAGTCTATTGGGTTCACCCTAGTAAACTATAGGAGGATGTATGGCTGATATCTCAGTCTATTGTACTGTAGATGTAATAGAGTTGGGTTCACCCTACTAAACTATAGGAGCATATATGGCTGATATCTCAGTCTATTGGGTTCACCCTAGTAAACTAAAGGAGGATATATGGCTGATATCTCAGTCTATTGGGTTCACCCTAGTAAACTATAGGAGGATATATGGCTGATATCTCAGTCTATTGGGTTCACCCTAGTAAACTATAGGAGGATTAATGGCTGATATCTCAGTCTATTGGGTTCACCCTAGTAAGCTATAGGAGGATATATGGCTGATATCTCAGTCTATTGGGTTCACCCTAGTAAACTATGGGAGGATATATGGCTGATATCTCAGTCTATTGGGTTCACCCTAGTAAACTATAGGAGGATATATGGCTGATATCTCAGTCTATTGGGTTCACCCTAGTAAACTATAGGAGGATATATGGCTGATATCTCAGTCTATTGGGTTCACCCTAGTAAACTATAGGAGGATTAATGGCTGATATCTCAGTCTATTGGGTTCACCCTAGTAAACTATAGGAGGGACATATGGCTGATATCTCAGTCTATTGGGTTCACCCTAGTAAACTATTGGAGGATATATGGCTGATATCTCAGTCTATTGGGTTCACCCTAGTAAACTATAGGAGGATATATGGCTGATATCTTAGTCTATTGGGTTCACCCTAGTAAACTGTAGGAGGATATATGGCTGATATCTCAGTCTATTGGGTTCACCCTAGTAAACTATAGGAGGGACATATGGCTGATATCTCAGTCTATTGGGTTCACCCTAGTAAACTATTGGAGGATATATGGCTGATATCTCAGTCTATTGGGTTCACCCTAGTAAACTATAGGAGGATATATGGCTGATATCTCAGTCTATTGATGTAATAGAGTTGGGTTCACCCTAGTAAACTATAGGAGGATATATGGCTGATATCTCAGTATATTGGGTTCACCCTAGTAAACTATAGGAGGATATATGGCTGATATCTCAGTCTATTGGGTTCACCCTAGTAAACTATAGGAGGATATATGGCTGATATCTCAGTCTATTGGGTTCACCCTAGTAAACTATAGGAGGATATATGGCTGATATCTCAGTCTGTTGACGTAATAGATTTGGGTTCACCCTAGTAAACTATAGGAGGATATATGGCTGATATCTCAGTCTATTGATGTAATAGAGTTGGGTTCACCCTAGTAAACTATAGGAGGATATATGGCTGATATCTCAGTATATTGGGTTCACCCTAGTAAACTATAGGAGGATATATGGCTGATATCTCAGTCTATTGGGTTCACCCTAGTAAACTATAGGAGGATGTATGGCTGATATCTCAGTCTATTGATGTAATAGACTTGGGTTCACCCTAGTAAACTATAGGAGGATATATGGCTGATATCTCAGTCTATTGAGTTCACCCTAGTAAACTATAGGAGGATATATGGCTGATATCTCAGTCTATTGGGTTTACCCTAGTAAACTATAGGAGGATATATGGCTGATATCTCAGTCTATTGGGTTCACCCTAGTAAACTATAGGAAGATGTATGGCTGATATCTCAGTCTATTGATGTAATAGACTTGGGTTCAAGTCTAGTAAACTATAGGAGGATATATGGTTGATATCTCAGTATATTGAGGATGTAATAGAGTTGGGTTCACCCTAGAAAACTATAGGAGGATATATGGCTGATATCTCAGTCTATTGAGTTCACCCTAGTAAACTATAGGAGCATATATGGCTGATATCTTAGTCTATTGATGTAATAGAGTTGGGTTCACCCTAGTAAACTATAGGAGGATATATGGCTGATATCTCAGTCTATTGCTGTAATAGAGTTGAGTTCACCCTAGTAAACTATAGGAGCATATATGGCTGATACCTTAGTCTATTGATGTAATAGAGTTGGGTTCACCCTAGTAAACTATAGGAGCATATATGGCTGATATCTCAGTCTATTGATGTAATAGAGTTGGGTTCACCCTAGTAAACTATAGGAGCATATATGGCTGATATCTCAGTCTATTGATGTAATAGAGTTGAGTTCACCCTAGTAAACTATAGGAGCATATATGGCTGATATCTTAGTCTATTGGGTTCACCCTAGTAAACTGTAGGAGGATATATGGCTGATATCTCAGTCTATTGGGTTCACCCTAGTAAACTATAGGAGGGACATATGGCTGATATCTCAGTCTATTGGGTTCACCCTAGTAAACTATTGGAGGATATATGGCTGATATCTCAGTCTATTGGGTTCACCCTAGTAAACTATAGGAGGATGTATGGCTGATATCTCAGTCTATTGATGTAATAGACTTGGGTTCACCCTAGTAAACTATAGGAGGATATATGGCTGATATCTCAGTCTATTGAGTTCACCCTAGTAAACTATAGGAGGATATATGGCTGATATCTCAGTCAATTGGGTTCACCCTAGTAAACTATAGGAGGATGTATGGCTGATATCTCAGTATATTGATGTAATAGACTTGGGTTCAAGTCTAATAAACTATAGGAGGATATATGGTTGATATCTCAGTATATTGAGGATGTAATAGAGTTGGGTTCACCCTAGAAAACTATAGGAGGATATATGGCTGATATCTCAGTCTATTGGGTTCACCCTAGTAAACTATAGGAGGGTATATGGCTGATATCTCAGTCTATTGATGTAATAGAGTTGGGTTCACCCTAGTAAACTATAGGAGGATATATGGCTGATATCTCAGTCTATTGGGTTCACCCTAGTAAACTATAGGAGGATATATGGCTGATATCTCAGTCTATTGATGTAATAGAGTTGGGTTCACCCTATTAAACTATAGGAGGAGATATGGCTGATATCTCAGTCTATTGGGTTCACCCTAGTAAACTATAGGAGGATGTATGGCTGATATCTCAGTCTATTGGGTTCACACTAGTAAACTATAGGAGGATATATGGCTGGTATCTCAGTCTATTGGGTTCACCCTAGTAAACTATAGGAGGATGTATGGCTGATATCTCAGTCTATTGGGTTCACCCTAGTAAACTATAGGAGGATATATGGCTGATATCTCAGTCTATTGGGTTCACCCTAGTAAACTATAGGAGGATTAATGGCTGATATCTCAGTCTATTGGGTTCACCCTAGTAAGCTATAGGAGGATATATGGCTGATATCTCAGTCTATTGGGTTCACCCTAGTAAACTATGGGAGGATATATGGCTGATATCTCAGTCTATTGGGTTCACCCTAGTAAACTATAGGAGGATATATGGCTGATATCTCAGTCTATTGGGTTCACCCTAGTAAACTATAGGAGGATATATGGCTGATATCTCAGTCTATTGGGTTCACCCTAGTAAACTATAGGAGGATTAATGGCTGATATCTCAGTCTATTGGGTTCACCCTAGTAAACTATAGGAGGATATATGGCTGATATCTCAGTCTATTGGGTTCACCCTAGTAAACTATAGGAGGATATATGGCTGATATCTCAGTCTATTGGGTTCACCCTAGTAAACTATAGGAGGATATATGGCTGATATCTCAGTCTATTGGGTTCACCCTAGTAAACTATAGGAGGATGTATGGCTGATATCTCAGTCTATTGTACTGTAGATGTAATAGAGTTGGGTTCACCCTAGTAAACTATAGGAGGATATATGGCTGATATCTCAGTCTATTGGGTTCACCCTAGTAAACTATAGGAGGATTAATGGCTGATATCTCAGTCTATTGGGTTCACCCTAGTAAGCTATAGGAGGATATATGGCTGATATCTCAGTCTATTGGGTTCACCCTAGTAAACTATGGGAGGATATATGGCTGATATCTCAGTCTATTGGGTTCACCCTAGTAAACTATAGGAGGATATATGGCTGATATCTCAGTCTATTGGGTTCACCCTAGTAAACTATAGGAGGATATATGGCTGATATCTCAGTCTATTGGGTTCACCCTAGTAAACTATAGGAGGATTAATGGCTGATATCTCAGTCTATTGGGTTCACCCTAGTAAACTATAGGAGGATATATGGCTGATATCTCAGTCTATTGGGTTCACCCTAGTAAACTATAGGAGGATATATGGCTGATATCTCAGTCTATTGGGTTCACCCTAGTAAACTATAGGAGGATATATGGCTGATATCTCAGTCTATTGGGTTCACCCTAGTAAACTATAGGAGGATGTATGGCTGATATCTCAGTCTATTGTACTGTAGATGTAATAGAGTTGGGTTCACCCTACTAAACTATAGGAGCATATATGGCTGATATCTCAGTCTATTGGGTTCACCCTAGTAAACTAAAGGAGGATATATGGCTGATATCTCAGTCTATTGGGTTCACCCTAGTAAACTATAGGAGGATATATGGCTGATATCTCAGTCTATTGGGTTCACCCTAGTAAACTATAGGAGGATTAATGGCTGATATCTCAGTCTATTGGGTTCACCCTAGTAAGCTATAGGAGGATATATGGCTGATATCTCAGTCTATTGGGTTCACCCTAGTAAACTATGGGAGGATATATGGCTGATATCTCAGTCTATTGGGTTCACCCTAGTAAACTATAGGAGGATATATGGCTGATATCTCAGTCTATTGGGTTCACCCTAGTAAACTATAGGAGGATATATGGCTGATATCTCAGTCTATTGGGTTCACCCTAGTAAACTATAGGAGGATTAATGGCTGATATCTCAGTCTATTGGGTTCACCCTAGTAAACTATAGGAGGGACATATGGCTGATATCTCAGTCTATTGGGTTCACCCTAGTAAACTATTGGAGGATATATGGCTGATATCTCAGTCTATTGGGTTCACCCTAGTAAACTATAGGAGGATATATGGCTGATATCTTAGTCTATTGGGTTCACCCTAGTAAACTGTAGGAGGATATATGGCTGATATCTCAGTCTATTGGGTTCACCCTAGTAAACTATAGGAGGGACATATGGCTGATATCTCAGTCTATTGGGTTCACCCTAGTAAACTATTGGAGGATATATGGCTGATATCTCAGTCTATTGGGTTCACCCTAGTAAACTATAGGAGGATATATGGCTGATATCTCAGTCTATTGATGTAATAGAGTTGGGTTCACCCTAGTAAACTATAGGAGGATATATGGCTGATATCTCAGTATATTGGGTTCACCCTAGTAAACTATAGGAGGATATATGGCTGATATCTCAGTCTATTGGGTTCACCCTAGTAAACTATAGGAGGATATATGGCTGATATCTCAGTCTATTGGGTTCACCCTAGTAAACTATAGGAGGATATATGGCTGATATCTCAGTCTGTTGACGTAATAGATTTGGGTTCACCCTAGTAAACTATAGGAGGATATATGGCTGATATCTCAGTCTATTGATGTAATAGAGTTGGGTTCACCCTAGTAAACTATAGGAGGATATATGGCTGATATCTCAGTCTATTGGGTTCACCCTAGTAAACTATAGGAGGATATATGGCTGATATCTCAGTCTATTGGGTTCACCCTAGTAAACTATAGGATGATGTATGGCTGATATCTCAGTCTATTGTACCGTAGATGTAATAGAGTTGGGTTCACCCTACTAAACTATAGGAGCATATATGGCTGATATATCAGTCTATTGGGTTCACCCTAGTAAACTATAGGAGGATATATGGCTGATATCTCAGTCTATTGGGTTCACCCTAGTAAACTATAGGAGGATATATGGCTGATATCTCAGTCTATTGGGTTCACCCTAGTAAACTATAGGAGGATGTATGGCTGATATCCCAGTCTATTGGGTTTACCCTAGTAAACTATAGGAGGATATATGGCTGATATCTCAGTCTATTGGGTTCACCCTAGTAAACTATAGGAGGATGTATGGCTGATATCTCAGTCTATTGATGTAATAGACTTGGGTTCACCCTAGTAAACTATAGGAGGATATATGGCTGATATCTCAGTCTATTGAGTTCACCCTAGTAAACTATAGGAGGATATATTGCTGATATCTCAGTCTATTGGGTTCACCCTAGTAAACTATAGGAGGATATATGGCTGATATCTCAGTCTATTGGGTTTACCGTAGTAAACTATAGGAGGATATATGGCTGATATCTCAGTCTATTGGGTTCACCCTAGTAAACTATAGGAGGATGTATGGCTGATATCTCAGTCTATTGATGTAATAGACTTGGGTTCAAGTCTAGTAAACTATAGGAGGATATACGGTTGATATCTCAGTATATTGAGGATGAAATAGAGTTGGGTTCACCCTAGAAAACTATAGGAGGATATATGGCTGATATCTCAGTCTATTGATTTCACCCTAGTAAACTATAGGAGCATATATGGCTGATATCTTAGTCTATTGATGTAATAGAGTTGGGTTCACCCTAGTAAACTATATGAGCATATATGGCTGATATCTCAATCTATTGATGTAATAGAGTTGAGTTCACCCTAGTAAACTATAGGAGCATATATGGCTGATATCTTAGTCTATTGGGTTCACCCTAGTAAACTGTAGGAGGATATATGGCTGATATCTCAGTCTATTGGGTTCACCCTAGTAAACTATAGGAGGGACATATGGCTGATATCTCAGTCTATTGGGTTCACCCTAGTAAACTATTGGAGGATATATGGCTGATATCTCAGTCTATTGGGTTCATCCTAGTAAACTATAGGAGGATATATGGCTGATATCTCAGTCTATTGATGTAATAGAGTTGGGTTCACCCTAGTAAACTATAGGAGGATATATGGCTGATATCTCAGTATATTGGGTTCACCCTAGTAAACTATAGGAGGATATATGGCTGATATCTCAGTCTGTTGACGTAATAGATTTGGGTTCACCCTAGTAAACTATAGGAGGGACATATGGCTGATATATCAGTCTATTGGGTTCACCCTAGTAAACTATAGGAGGATATATGGCTGATATCTCAGTCTATTGGGTTCACCCTAGTAAACTATAGGAGGATATATGGCTGATATCTCAGTCTATTGGGTTCACCCTAGTAAACTATAGGAGGATATATGGCTGATATCTCAGTCTATTGGGTTCACCCTAGTAAACTATAGGATGATGTATGGCTGATATCTCAGTCTATTGTACCGTAGATGTAATAGAGTTGGGTTCACCCTACTAAACTATAGGAGCATATATGGCTGATATATCAGTCTATTGGGTTCACCCTAGTAAACTATAGGAGGATATATGGCTGATATCTCAGTCTATTGGGTTCACCCTAGTAAACTATAGGAGGATATATGGCTGATATCTCAGTCTATTGGGTTCACCCTAGTAAACTATAGGAGGATGTATGGCTGATATCCCAGTCTATTGGGTTTACCCTAGTAAACTATAGGAGGATATATGGCTGATATCTCAGTCTATTGGGTTCACCCTAGTAAACTATAGGAGGATGTATGGCTGATATCTCAGTCTATTGATGTAATAGACTTGGGTTCACCCTAGTAAACTATAGGAGGATATATGGCTGATATCTCAGTCTATTGAGTTCACCCTAGTAAACTATAGGAGGATATATGGCTGATATCTCAGTCTATTGGGTTCACCCTAGTAAACTATAGGAGGATGTATGGCTGATATCTCAGTCTATTGGGTTCACCCTAGTAAACTATAGGAGGATATATGGCTGATATCTCAGTCTATTGGGTTCACCCTAGTAAACTATAGGAGGATATATGGCTGATATCTCAGTCTATTGGGTTCACCCTAGTAAACTATGGGAGGATATATGGCTGATATCTCAGTCTATTGGGTTCACCCTAGTAAACTATAGGAGGATATATGGCTGATATCTCAGTCTATTGGGTTCACCCTAGTAAACTATAGGAGGATATATGGCTGATATCTCAGTCTATTGGGTTCACCCTAGTAAACTATAGGAGGATGTATGGCTGATATCTCAGTCTATTGATGTAATAGACTTGGGTTCACCCTAGTAAACTATAGGAGGATATATGGCTGATATCTCAGTCTATTGAGTTCACCCTAGTAAACTATAGGAGGATATATGGCTGATATCTCAGTCTATTGGGTTCACCCTAGTAAACTATAGGAGGATGTATGGCTGATATCTCAGTCTATTGGGTTCACCCTAGTAAACTATAGGAGGATATATGGCTGATATCTCAGTCTATTGGGTTCACCCTAGTAAACTATAGGAGGATATATGGCTGATATCTCAGTCTATTGGGTTCACCCTAGTAAACTATGGGAGGATATATGGCTGATATCTCAGTCTATTGGGTTCACCCTAGTAAACTATAGGAGGATATATGGCTGATATCTCAGTCTATTGGGTTCACCCTAGTAAACTATAGGAGGATGTATGGCTGATATCTCAGTCTATTGATGTAATAGACTTGGGTTCAAGTCTAGTAAACTATAGGAGGATATATGGTTGATATCTCAGTATATTGAGGATGAAATAGAGTTGGGTTCACCCTAGAAAACTATAGGAGGATATATGGCTGATATCTCAGTCTATTGAGTTCACCCTAGTAAACTATAGGAGCATATATGGCTGATATCTCAGTCTATTGGGTTCACCCTAGTAAACTATAGGAGGATGTATGGCTGATATCCCAGTCTATTGGGTTTACCCTAGTAAACTATAGGAGGATATATGGCTGATATCTCAGTCTATTGGGTTCACCCTAGTAAACTATAGGAGGATGTATGGCTGATATCTCAGTCTATTGATGTAATAGACTTGGGTTCACCCTAGTAAACTATAGGAGGATATATGGCTGATATCTCAGTCTATTGAGTTCACCCTAGTAAACTATAGGAGGATATATGGCTGATATCTCAGTCAATTGGGTTCACCCTAGTAAACTATAGGAGGATGTATGGCTGATATCTCAGTATATTGATGTAATAGACTTGGGTTCAAGTCTAATAAACTATAGGAGGATATATGGTTGATATCTCAGTATATTGAGGATGTAATAGAGTTGGGTTCACCCTAGAAAACTATAGGAGGATATATGGCTGATATCTCAGTCTATTGGGTTCACCCTAGTAAACTATAGGAGGGTATATGGCTGATATCTCAGTCTATTGATGTAATAGAGTTGGGTTCACCCTAGTAAACTATAGGAGGATATATGGCTGATATCTCAGTCTATTGGGTTCACCCTAGTAAACTATAGGAGGATATATGGCTGATATCTCAGTCTATTGATGTAATAGAGTTGGGTTCACCCTATTAAACTATAGGAGGAGATATGGCTGATATCTCAGTCTATTGGGTTCACCCTAGTAAACTATAGGAGGATGTATGGCTGATATCTCAGTCTATTGGGTTCACACTAGTAAACTATAGGAGGATATATGGCTGGTATCTCAGTCTATTGGGTTCACCCTAGTAAACTATAGGAGGATGTATGGCTGATATCTCAGTCTATTGGGTTCACCCTAGTAAACTATAGGAGGATATATGGCTGATATCTCAGTCTATTGGGTTCACCCTAGTAAACTATAGGAGGATTAATGGCTGATATCTCAGTCTATTGGGTTCACCCTAGTAAGCTATAGGAGGATATATGGCTGATATCTCAGTCTATTGGGTTCACCCTAGTAAACTATGGGAGGATATATGGCTGATATCTCAGTCTATTGGGTTCACCCTAGTAAACTATAGGAGGATATATGGCTGATATCTCAGTCTATTGGGTTCACCCTAGTAAACTATAGGAGGATATATGGCTGATATCTCAGTCTATTGGGTTCACCCTAGTAAACTATAGGAGGATTAATGGCTGATATCTCAGTCTATTGGGTTCACCCTAGTAAACTATAGGAGGATATATGGCTGATATCTCAGTCTATTGGGTTCACCCTAGTAAACTATAGGAGGATATATGGCTGATATCTCAGTCTATTGGGTTCACCCTAGTAAACTATAGGAGGATGTATGGCTGATATCTCAGTCTATTGTACTGTAGATGTAATAGAGTTGGGTTCACCCTAGTAAACTATAGGAGGATATATGGCTGATATCTCAGTCTATTGGGTTCACCCTAGTAAACTATAGGAGGATTAATGGCTGATATCTCAGTCTATTGGGTTCACCCTAGTAAGCTATAGGAGGATATATGGCTGATATCTCAGTCTATTGGGTTCACCCTAGTAAACTATGGGAGGATATATGGCTGATATCTCAGTCTATTGGGTTCACCCTAGTAAACTATAGGAGGATATATGGCTGATATCTCAGTCTATTGGGTTCACCCTAGTAAACTATAGGAGGATATATGGCTGATATCTCAGTCTATTGGGTTCACCCTAGTAAACTATAGGAGGATTAATGGCTGATATCTCAGTCTATTGGGTTCACCCTAGTAAACTATAGGAGGATATATGGCTGATATCTCAGTCTATTGGGTTCACCCTAGTAAACTATAGGAGGATATATGGCTGATATCTCAGTCTATTGGGTTCACCCTAGTAAACTATAGGAGGATATATGGCTGATATCTCAGTCTATTGGGTTCACCCTAGTAAACTATAGGAGGATGTATGGCTGATATCTCAGTCTATTGTACTGTAGATGTAATAGAGTTGGGTTCACCCTACTAAACTATAGGAGCATATATGGCTGATATCTCAGTCTATTGGGTTCACCCTAGTAAACTAAAGGAGGATATATGGCTGATATCTCAGTCTATTGGGTTCACCCTAGTAAACTATAGGAGGATTAATGGCTGATATCTCAGTCTATTGGGTTCACCCTAGTAAGCTATAGGAGGATATATGGCTGATATCTCAGTCTATTGGGTTCACCCTAGTAAACTATGGGAGGATATATGGCTGATATCTCAGTCTATTGGGTTCACCCTAGTAAACTATAGGAGGATATATGGCTGATATCTCAGTCTATTGGGTTCACCCTAGTAAACTATAGGAGGATATATGGCTGATATCTCAGTCTATTGGGTTCACCCTAGTAAACTATAGGAGGATTAATGGCTGATATCTCAGTCTATTGATGTAATAGAGTTGAGTTCACCCTAGTAAACTATAGGAGCATATATGGCTGATATCTTAGTCTATTGATGTAATAGAGTTGGGTTCACCCTACTAAACTATAGGAGCATATATGGCTGATATATCAGTCTATTGGGTTCACCCTAGTAAACTATAGGAGGATATATGGCTGATATCTCAGTCTATTGGGTTCACCCTAGTAAACTATAGGAGGATATATGGCTGATATCTCAGTCTATTGGGTTCACCCTAGTAAACTATAGGAGGATGTATGGCTGATATCCCAGTCTATTGGGTTTACCCTAGTAAACTATAGGAGGATATATGGCTGATATCTCAGTCTATTGGGTTCACCCTAGTAAACTATAGGAGGATGTATGGCTGATATCTCAGTCTATTGATGTAATAGACTTGGGTTCACCCTAGTAAACTATAGGAGGATATATGGCTGGTATCTCAGTCTATTGGGTTCACCCTAGTAAACTATAGGAGGATGTATGGCTGATATCTCAGTCTATTGGGTTCACCCTAGTAAACTATAGGAGGATATATGGCTGATATCTCAGTCTATTGGGTTCACCCTAGTAAACTATAGGAGGATTAATGGCTGATATCTCAGTCTATTGGGTTCACCCTAGTAAGCTATAGGAGGATATATGGCTGATATCTCAGTCTATTGGGTTCACCCTAGTAAACTATGGGAGGATATATGGCTGATATCTCAGTCTATTGGGTTCACCCTAGTAAACTATAGGAGGATATATGGCTGATATCTCAGTCTATTGGGTTCACCCTAGTAAACTATAGGAGGATATATGGCTGATATCTCAGTCTATTGGGTTCACCCTAGTAAACTATAGGAGGATTAATGGCTGATATCTCAGTCTATTGGGTTCACCCTAGTAAACTATAGGAGGATATATGGCTGATATCTCAGTCTATTGGGTTCACCCTAGTAAACTATAGGAGGATATATGGCTGATATCTCAGTCTATTGGGTTCACCCTAGTAAACTATAGGAGGATGTATGGCTGATATCTCAGTCTATTGTACTGTAGATGTAATAGAGTTGGGTTCACCCTAGTAAACTATAGGAGGATATATGGCTGATATCTCAGTCTATTGGGTTCACCCTAGTAAACTATAGGAGGATTAATGGCTGATATCTCAGTCTATTGGGTTCACCCTAGTAAGCTATAGGAGGATATATGGCTGATATCTCAGTCTATTGGGTTCACCCTAGTAAACTATGGGAGGATATATGGCTGATATCTCAGTCTATTGGGTTCACCCTAGTAAACTATAGGAGGATATATGGCTGATATCTCAGTCTATTGGGTTCACCCTAGTAAACTATAGGAGGATATATGGCTGATATCTCAGTCTATTGGGTTCACCCTAGTAAACTATAGGAGGATTAATGGCTGATATCTCTGTCTATTGGGTTCACCCTAGTAAACTATAGGAGGATATATGGCTGATATCTCAGTCTATTGGGTTCACCCTAGTAAACTATAGGAGGATATATGGCTGATATCTCAGTCTATTGGGTTCACCCTAGTAAACTATAGGAGGATATATGGCTGATATCTCAGTCTATTGGGTTCACCCTAGTAAACTATAGGAGGATGTATGGCTGATATCTCAGTCTATTGTACTGTAGATGTAATAGAGTTGGGTTCACCCTACTAAACTATAGGAGCATATATGGCTGATATCTCAGTCTATTGGGTTCACCCTAGTAAACTAAAGGAGGATATATGGCTGATATCTCAGTCTATTGGGTTCACCCTAGTAAACTATAGGAGGATTAATGGCTGATATCTCAGTCTATTGGGTTCACCCTAGTAAGCTATAGGAGGATATATGGCTGATATCTCAGTCTATTGGGTTCACCCTAGTAAACTATGGGAGGATATATGGCTGATATCTCAGTCTATTGGGTTCACCCTAGTAAACTATAGGAGGATATATGGCTGATATCTCAGTCTATTGGGTTCACCCTAGTAAACTATAGGAGGATTAATGGCTGATATCTCAGTCTATTGATGTAATAGAGTTGAGTTCACCCTAGTAAACTATAGGAGCATATATGGCTGATATCTTAGTCTATTGATGTAATAGAGTTGGGTTCACCCTACTAAACTATAGGAGCATATATGGCTGATATATCAGTCTATTGGGTTCACCCTAGTAAACTATAGGAGGATATATGGCTGATATCTCAGTCTATTGGGTTCACCCTAGTAAACTATAGGAGGATATATGGCTGATATCTCAGTCTATTGGGTTCACCCTAGTAAACTATAGGAGGATGTATGGCTGATATCCCAGTCTATTGGGTTTACCCTAGTAAACTATAGGAGGATATATGGCTGATATCTCAGTCTATTGGGTTCACCCTAGTAAACTATAGGAGGATGTATGGCTGATATCTCAGTCTATTGATGTAATAGACTTGGGTTCACCCTAGTAAACTATAGGAGGATATATGGCTGATATCTCAGTCTATTGAGTTCACCCTAGTAAACTATAGGAGGATATATGGCTGATATCTCAGTCTATTGGGTTCACCCTAGTAAACTATAGGAGGATGTATGGCTGATATCTCAGTCTATTGGGTTCACCCTAGTAAACTATAGGAGGATATATGGCTGATATCTCAGTCTATTGGGTTCACCCTAGTAAACTATAGGAGGATATATGGCTGATATCTCAGTCTATTGGGTTCACCCTAGTAAACTATGGGAGGATATATGGCTGATATCTCAGTCTATTGGGTTCACCCTAGTAAACTATAGGAGGATATATGGCTGATATCTCAGTCTATTGGGTTCACCCTAGTAAACTATAGGAGGATGTATGGCTGATATCTCAGTCTATTGATGTAATAGACTTGGGTTCAAGTCTAGTAAACTATAGGAGGATATATGGTTGATATCTCAGTATATTGAGGATGAAATAGAGTTGGGTTCACCCTAGAAAACTATAGGAGGATATATGGCTGATATCTCAGTCTATTGAGTTCACCCTAGTAAACTATAGGAGCATATATGGCTGATATCTCAGTCTATTGGGTTCACCCTAGTAAACTATAGGAGGATGTATGGCTGATATCCCAGTCTATTGGGTTTACCCTAGTAAACTATAGGAGGATATATGGCTGATATCTCAGTCTATTGGGTTCACCCTAGTAAACTATAGGAGGATGTATGGCTGATATCTCAGTCTATTGATGTAATAGACTTGGGTTCACCCTAGTAAACTATAGGAGGATATATGGCTGATATCTCAGTCTATTGAGTTCACCCTAGTAAACTATAGGAGGATATATGGCTGATATCTCAGTCAATTGGGTTCACCCTAGTAAACTATAGGAGGATGTATGGCTGATATCTCAGTATATTGATGTAATAGACTTGGGTTCAAGTCTAATAAACTATAGGAGGATATATGGTTGATATCTCAGTATATTGAGGATGTAATAGAGTTGGGTTCACCCTAGAAAACTATAGGAGGATATATGGCTGATATCTCAGTCTATTGGGTTCACCCTAGTAAACTATAGGAGGGTATATGGCTGATATCTCAGTCTATTGATGTAATAGAGTTGGGTTCACCCTAGTAAACTATAGGAGGATATATGGCTGATATCTCAGTCTATTGGGTTCACCCTAGTAAACTATAGGAGGATATATGGCTGATATCTCAGTCTATTGATGTAATAGAGTTGGGTTCACCCTATTAAACTATAGGAGGAGATATGGCTGATATCTCAGTCTATTGGGTTCACCCTAGTAAACTATAGGAGGATGTATGGCTGATATCTCAAGTCTATTGGGTTCACACTAGTAAACTATAGGAGGATATATGGCTGGTATCTCAGTCTATTGGGTTCACCCTAGTAAACTATAGGAGGATGTATGGCTGATATCTCAGTCTATTGGGTTCACCCTAGTAAACTATAGGAGGATATATGGCTGATATCTCAGTCTATTGGGTTCACCCTAGTAAACTATAGGAGGATTAATGGCTGATATCTCAGTCTATTGGGTTCACCCTAGTAAGCTATAGGAGGATATATGGCTGATATCTCAGTCTATTGGGTTCACCCTAGTAAACTATGGGAGGATATATGGCTGATATCTCAGTCTATTGGGTTCACCCTAGTAAACTATAGGAGGATATATGGCTGATATCTCAGTCTATTGGGTTCACCCTAGTAAACTATAGGAGGATATATGGCTGATATCTCAGTCTATTGGGTTCACCCTAGTAAACTATAGGAGGATTAATGGCTGATATCTCAGTCTATTGGGTTCACCCTAGTAAACTATAGGAGGATATATGGCTGATATCTCAGTCTATTGGGTTCACCCTAGTAAACTATAGGAGGATATATGGCTGATATCTCAGTCTATTGGGTTCACCCTAGTAAACTATAGGAGGATGTATGGCTGATATCTCAGTCTATTGTACTGTAGATGTAATAGAGTTGGGTTCACCCTAGTAAACTATAGGAGGATATATGGCTGATATCTCAGTCTATTGGGTTCACCCTAGTAAACTATAGGAGGATTAATGGCTGATATCTCAGTCTATTGGGTTCACCCTAGTAAGCTATAGGAGGATATATGGCTGATATCTCAGTCTATTGGGTTCACCCTAGTAAACTATGGGAGGATATATGGCTGATATCTCAGTCTATTGGGTTCACCCTAGTAAACTATAGGAGGATATATGGCTGATATCTCAGTCTATTGGGTTCACCCTAGTAAACTATAGGAGGATATATGGCTGATATCTCAGTCTATTGGGTTCACCCTAGTAAACTATAGGAGGATTAATGGCTGATATCTCAGTCTATTGGGTTCACCCTAGTAAACTATAGGAGGATATATGGCTGATATCTCAGTCTATTGGGTTCACCCTAGTAAACTATAGGAGGATATATGGCTGATATCTCAGTCTATTGGGTTCACCCTAGTAAACTATAGGAGGATATATGGCTGATATCTCAGTCTATTGGGTTCACCCTAGTAAACTATAGGAGGATGTATGGCTGATATCTCAGTCTATTGTACTGTAGATGTAATAGAGTTGGGTTCACCCTACTAAACTATAGGAGCATATATGGCTGATATCTCAGTCTATTGGGTTCACCCTAGTAAACTAAAGGAGGATATATGGCTGATATCTCAGTCTATTGGGTTCACCCTAGTAAACTATAGGAGGATTAATGGCTGATATCTCAGTCTATTGGGTTCACCCTAGTAAGCTATAGGAGGATATATGGCTGATATCTCAGTCTATTGGGTTCACCCTAGTAAACTATGGGAGGATATATGGCTGATATCTCAGTCTATTGGGTTCACCCTAGTAAACTATAGGAGGATATATGGCTTATATCTCAGTCTATTGGGTTCACCCTAGTAAACTATAGGAGGATATATGGCTGATATCTCAGTCTATTGGGTTCACCCTAGTAAACTATAGGAGGATTAATGGCTGATATCTCAGTCTATTGGGTTCACCCTAGTAAACTATAGGAGGATATATGGCTGATATCTCAGTCTATTGGGTTCACCCTAGTAAACTATAGGAGGATTAATGGCTGATATCTCAGTCTATTGGGTTCACCCTAGTAAACTATAGGAGGATATATGGCTGATATCTCAGTCTATTGGGTTCACCCTAGTAAACTATAGGAGGATATATGGCTGATATCTCAGTCTATTGGGTTCACCCTAGTAAACTATAGGAGGATGTATGGCTGATATCTCAGTCTATTGTACTGTAGATGTAATAGAGTTGGGTTCACCCTAGTAAACTATAGGAGGATATATGGCTGATATCTCAGTCTATTGGGTTCACCCTAGTAAACTATAGGAGGATTAATGGCTGATATCTCAGTCTATTGGGTTCACCCTAGTAAGCTATAGGAGGATATATGGCTGATATCTCAGTCTATTGGGTTCACCCTAGTAAACTATGGGAGGATATATGGCTGATATCTCAGTCTATTGGGTTCACCCTAGTAAACTATAGGAGGATATATGGCTGATATCTCAGTCTATTGGGTTCACCCTAGTAAACTATAGGAGGATATATGGCTGATATCTCAGTCTATTGGGTTCACCCTAGTAAACTATAGGAGGATTAATGGCTGATATCTCAGTCTATTGGGTTCACCCTAGTAAACTATAGGAGGATATATGGCTGATATCTCAGTCTATTGGGTTCACCCTAGTAAACTATAGGAGGATATATGGCTGATATCTCAGTCTATTGGGTTCACCCTAGTAAACTATAGGAGGATATATGGCTGATATCTCAGTCTATTGGGTTCACCCTAGTAAACTATAGGAGGATGTATGGCTGATATCTCAGTCTATTGTACTGTAGATGTAATAGAGTTGGGTTCACCCTACTAAACTATAGGAGCATATATGGCTGATATCTCAGTCTATTGGGTTCACCCTAGTAAACTAAAGGAGGATATATGGCTGATATCTCAGTCTATTGGGTTCACCCTAGTAAACTATAGGAGGATTAATGGCTGATATCTCAGTCTATTGGGTTCACCCTAGTAAGCTATAGGAGGATATATGGCTGATATCTCAGTCTATTGGGTTCACCCTAGTAAACTATGGGAGGATATATGGCTGATATCTCAGTCTATTGGGTTCACCCTAGTAAACTATAGGAGGATATATGGCTTATATCTCAGTCTATTGGGTTCACCCTAGTAAACTATAGGAGGATATATGGCTGATATCTCAGTCTATTGGGTTCACCCTAGTAAACTATAGGAGGATTAATGGCTGATATCTCAGTCTATTGGGTTCACCCTAGTAAACTATAGGAGGATATATGGCTGATATCTCAGTCTATTGGGTTCACCCTAGTAAACTATAGGAGGATTAATGGCTGATATCTCAGTCTATTGGGTTCACCCTAGTAAACTATAGGAGGATATATGGCTGATATCTCAGTCTATTGGGTTCACCCTAGTAAACTATAGGAGGATATATGGCTGATATCTCAGTCTATTGGGTTCACCCTAGTAAACTATAGGAGGATGTATGGCTGATATCTCAGTCTATTGTACTGTAGATGTAATAGAGTTGGGTTCACCCTAGTAAACTATAGGAGGATATATGGCTGATATCTCAGTCTATTGGGTTCACCCTAGTAAACTATAGGAGGATTAATGGCTGATATCTCAGTCTATTGGGTTCACCCTAGTAAACTATAGGAGGATATATGGCTGATATCTCAGTCTATTGGGTTCACCCTAGTAAACTATAGGAGGATATATGGCTGATATCTCAGTCTATTGGGTTCACCCTAGTAAACTATAGGAGGATATATGGCTGATATCTCAGTCTATTGGGTTCACCCTAGTAAACTATAGGAGGATGTATGGCTGATATCTCAGTCTATTGTACTGTAGATGTAATAGAGTTGGGTTCACCCTACTAAACTATAGGAGCATATATGGCTGATATCTCAGTCTATTGGGTTCACCCTAGTAAACTAAAGGAGGATATATGGCTGATATCTCAGTCTATTGGGTTCACCCTAGTAAACTATAGGAGGATTAATGGCTGATATCTCAGTCTATTGGGTTCACCCTAGTAAGCTATAGGAGGATATATGGCTGATATCTCAGTCTATTGGGTTCACCCTAGTAAACTATGGGAGGATATATGGCTGATATCTCAGTCTATTGGGTTCACCCTAGTAAACTATAGGAGGATATATGGCTGATATCTCAGTCTATTGGGTTCACCCTAGTAAACTATAGGAGGATATATGGCTGATATCTCAGTCTATTGGGTTCACCCTAGTAAACTATAGGAGGATTAATGGCTGATATCTCAGTCTATTGGGTTCACCCTAGTAAACTATAGGAGGATATATGGCTGATATCTCAGTCTATTGGGTTCACCCTAGTAAACTATAGGAGGATATATGGCTGATATCTCAGTCTATTGGGTTCACCCTAGTAAACTATAGGAGGATATATGGCTGATATCTCAGTCTATTGGGTTCACCCTAGTAAACTATAGGAGGATGTATGGCTGATATCTCAGTCTATTGTACTGTAGATGTAATAGAGTTGGGTTCACCCTACTAAACTATAGGAGCATATATGGCTGATATCTCAGTCTATTGGGTTCACCCTAGTAAACTAAAGGAGGATATATGGCTGATATCTCAGTCTATTGATGTAATAGAGTTGAGTTCACCCTAGTAAACTATAGGAGGATATATAGCTGATATATCAGTCTATTGGGTTCACCCTAGTAAACTATAGGAGGATATATGGCTGATATCTCAGTCTATTGGGTTCACCCTAGTAAACTATAGGAGGATATATGGCTGATATCTCAGTCTATTGGGTTCACCCTAGTAAACTATAGGAGGATGTATGGCTGATATCTCAGTCTATTGATGTAATAGACTTGGGTTCACCCTAGTAAACTATAGGAGGATATATGGCTGATATCTCAGTCTATTGATGTAATAGAGTTGGGTTCACCCTAATAAACTATAGGATAATATATGGCTGATATCTTAGTCTATTGATGTAATAGAGTTGGGTTCACCCTAGTAAACTATAGGAGGATATATGGCTGATATCTCAGTCTATTGATGTAATAGAGTTGAGTTCACCCTAGTAAACTATAGGAGCATATATGGCTGATATCTTAGTCTTTTGATGTAATAGAGTTGAGTTCACCCTAGTAAACTATAGGAGCATATATGGCTGATATCTCAGTCTATTGATGTAATAGAGTTGGGTTCACCCTAGTAAACTATAGGAGGATATATGGCTGATATCTCAGTCTATTGATGTAATAGAGTTGAGTTCACCCTAGTAAACTATAGAAGCATATATGGCTGATATCTTAGTCTATTGATGTAATAGAGTTCGGTTCACCCTAGTAAACTATAGGAGGATATATGGCTGATATCTCAGTCTATTGATGTAATAGAGTTGAGTTCACACTAGTAAACTATAGGAGCATATATGGCTGATATCTCAGTCTATTGATGTAATAGAGTTGAGTTCACCCTAGTAAACTATAGGAGCATATATGGCTGATATCTTAGTCTATTGGGTTCACCCTAGTAAACTGTAGGAGGATATATGGCTGATATCTCAGTCTATTGATGTAATAGAGTTGAGTTCACCCTATTAAACTATAGGAGGATATATGGCTGATATCTCAGTCTATTGGGTTCACCCTAGTAAACTATAGGAGGATGTATGGCTGATATCTCAGTCTATTGGGTTCACCCTAGTAAACTATAGGAGGATATATGGCTGATATCTCAGTCTATTGGGTTCACCCTAGTAAACTATAGGAGGATATATGGCTGATATCTCAGTCTATTGGGTTCACCCTAGTAAACTATAGGAGGATGTATGGCTGATATCTCAGTCTATTGTACTGTAGATGTAATAGAGTTGGGTTCACCCTACTAAACTATAGGAGCATATATGGCTGATATCTCAGTCTATTGGGTTCACCCTAGTAAACTAAAGGAGGATATATGGCTGATATCTCAGTCTATTGATGTAATAGAGTTGAGTTCACCCTAGTAAACTATAGGAGGATATATAGCTGATATATCAGTCTATTGGGTTCACCCTAGTAAACTATAGGAGGATATATGGCTGATATCTCAGTCTATTGGGTTCACCCTAGTAAACTATAGGAGGATATATGGCTGATATCTCAGTCTATTGGGTTCACCCTAGTAAACTATAGGAGGATGTATGGCTGATATCTCAGTCTATTGATGTAATAGACTTGGGTTCACCCTAGTAAACTATAGGAGGATATATGGCTGATATCTCAGTCTATTGAGTTCACCCTAGTAAACTATAGGAGGATATATGGCTGATATCTCAGTCTATTGATGTAATAGAGTTGGGTTCACCCTAATAAACTATAGGAGAATATATGGCTGATATCTTAGTCTATTGATGTAATAGAGTTGGGTTCACCCTAGTAAACTATAGGAGGATATATGGCTGATATCTCAGTCTATTGATGTAATAGAGTTGAGTTCACCCTAGTAAACTATAGGAGCATATATGGCTGATATCTTAGTCTATTGATGTAATAGAGTTGAGTTCACCCTAGTAAACTATAGGAGCATATATGGCTGATATCTCAGTCTATTGATGTAATAGAGTTGGGTTCACCCTAGTAAACTATAGGAGGATATATGGCTGATATCTCAGTCTATTGATGTAATAGAGTTGAGTTCACCCTAGTAAACTATAGAAGCATATATGGCTGATATCTTAGTCTATTGATGTAATAGAGTTCGGTTCACCCTAGTAAACTATAGGAGGATATATGGCTGATATCTCAGTCTATTGATGTAATAGAGTTGAGTTCACACTAGTAAACTATAGGAGCATATATGGCTGATATCTCAGTCTATTGATGTAATAGAGTTGAGTTCACCCTAGTAAACTATAGGAGCATATATGGCTGATATCTTAGTCTATTGGGTTCACCCTAGTAAACTGTAGGAGGATATATGGCTGATATCTCAGTCTATTGATGTAATAGAGTTGAGTTCACCCTATTAAACTATAGGAGGATATATGGCTGATATCTCAGTCTATTGGGTTCACCCTAGTAAACTATAGGAGGATGTATGGCTGATATCTCAGTCTATTGGGTTCACCCTAGTAAACTATAGGAGGATATATGGCTGATATCTCAGTCTATTGGGTTCACCCTAGTAAACTATAGGAGGATATATGGCTGATATCGCAGTCTATTGGGTTCACCCTAGTAAACTATAGGAGGATATATGGCTGATATCTCAGTCTATTGATGTAATAGAGTTGGGTTCACCCTAGTAAACTATAGGAGGATATATGGCTGATATCTCAGTATATTGGGTTCACCCTAGTAAACTATAGGAGGATATATGGCTGATATCTCAGTCTATTGATGTAATAGAGTTGGGTTCACCCTAGTAAACTATAGGAGGATATATGGCTGATATCTCAGTCTGTTGACGTAATAGATTTGGGTTCACCCTAGTAAACTATAGGAGGGACATATGGCTGATATATCAGTCTATTGGGTTCACCCTAGTAAACTATAGGAGGATATATGGCTGATATCTCAGTCTATTGGGTTCACCCTAGTAAACTATAGGAGGATATATGGCTGATATCTCAGTCTATTGGGTTCACCCTAGTAAACTATAGGAGGATGTATGGCTGATATCTCAGTCTATTGGGTTTACCATAGTAAACTATAGGAGGATATATGGCTGATATCTCAGTCTATTGGGTTCACCCTAGTAAAATATAGGAGGATGTATGGCTGATATCTCAGTCTATTGATGTAATAGACTTGGGTTCACCCTAGTAAACTATAGGAGGATATATGGCTGATATCTCAGTCTATTGAGTTCACCCTAGTAAACTATAGGAGGATATATGGCTGATATCTCAGTCTATTGATGTAATAGACTTGGGTTCACCCTAGTAAACTATAGGAGGATATATGGTTGATATCTCAGTATATTGAGGATGTAATAGAGTTGGGTTCACCCTAGAAAACTATAGGAGGATATATGGCTGATATCTCAGTCTATTGGGTTCACCCTAGTAAACTATAGGAGGATATATGGCTGATATCTCAGTCTGTTGGGTTTACCCTAGTAAACTATAGGAGGATATATGGCTGATATCTCAGTCTATTGGGTTCACCCTAGTAAACTATAGGAGGATGTATGGCTGATATCTCAGTCTATTGATGTAATAGACTTGGGTTCACCCTAGTAAACTATAGGAGGATATATGGCTGATATCTCAGTCTATTGAGTTCACCCTAGTAAACTATAGGAGGATATATGGCTGATATCTCAGTCTATTGATGTAATAGACTTGGGTTCACCATAGTAAACTATAGGAGGATATATGGTTGATATCTCAGTATATTGAGGATGTAATAGAGTTGGGTTCACCCTAGAAAACTATAGGAGGATATATGGCTGATATCTCAGTCTATTGGGTTCACCCTAGTAAACTAAAGGAGGATATATGGCTGATATCTCAGTCTATTGGGTTCGCCCTAGTAAACTATAGGAGGATATATGGCTGATATCTCAGTCTATTGGGTTTACCCTAGTAAACTATAAGAGGATATATGGCTGATATCTCAGTCTATTGATGTAATAGAGTTGGGTTCACCCTAGTAAACTAAAGGAGGATATATGGCTGATATCTCAGTCTACTGGGTTCACCCTAGTAAACTATAGGAGGATATATGGCTGATATCTCAGTCTATTGGGTTCACCCTAGTAAACTATAGGAGGATACAGTGCCTTGCGAAAGTATTCGGCCCCCTTGAACTTTGCGACCTTTTGCCACATTTCAGGCTTCAAACATAAAGATATAAAACTGTATTTTTTTGTGAAGAATCAACAACAAGTGGGACACAATCATGAAGTGGAACAACATTTATTGGATATTTCAAACTTTTTTAACAAATCAAAAACTGAAAAATTGGGCGTGCAAAATTATTCAGCCCCTTTACTTTCAGTGCAGCAAACTCTCTCCAGAAGTTCAGTGAGGATCTCTGAATGATCCAATGTTGACCTAAATGACTAATGATGATAAATACAATCCACCTGTGTGTAATCAAGTCTCCGTATAAATGCACCTGCACTGTGATAGTCTCAGAGGTCCGTTAAAAGCGCAGAGAGCATCATGAAGAACAAGGAACACACCAGGCAGGTCCGAGATACTGTTGTGAAGAAGTTTAAAGCCGGATTTGGATATAAAAAGATTTCCCAAGCTTTAAACATCCCAAGGAGCACTGTGCAAGCGATAATATTGAAATGGAAGGAGTATCAGACCACTGCAAATCTACCAAGACCTGGCCGTCCCTCTAAACTTTCAACTCATACAAGGAGAAGACTGATCTGAGATGCAGCCAAGAGGCCCATGATCACTCTGGATGAACTGCAGAGATCTACAGCTGAGGTGGGAGACTCTGTCCATAGGACAACAATCAGTCGTATATTGCACAAATCTGGCCTTTATGGAAGAGTGGCAAGAAGAAAGCCATTTCTTAAAGATATCCACAAAAAGTGTTGTTTAAAGTTTGCCACAAGCCACCTGGGAGACACACCAAACATGTGGAAGAAGGTGCTCTGGTCAGATGAAACCAAAATTGAACTTTTTGGCAACAATGCAAAACGTTATGTTTGGCGTAAAAGCAACACAGCTGAACACACCATCCCCACTGTCAAACATGGTGGTGGCAGCATCATGGTTTGGGCCTGCTTTTCTTCAGCAGGGACAGGGAAGATGGTTAAAATTGATGGGAAGATGGATGGAGCCAAATACAGGACCATTCTGGAATCTCAGTCTATTGATGTAATAGAGTTGAGTTCACCCTAGTAAACTATGGGAGGATATATGGCTGATATCTCAGTCTATTGGGTTCACCCTAGTAAACTATAGGAGGATGTATGGCTGATATCTCAGTCTATTGGGTTCACCCTAGTAAACTATAGGAGGGTGTATGGCTGATATCTCAGTCTATTGGGTTCACCCTAGTAAACTATAGGAGGGTGTATGGCTGATATCTCAGTCTATTGGGTTCACCCTAGTAAACTATAGGAGGATATATGGCTGATATCTCAGTATATTGATGATGTAATAGAGTTGGGTTCACCCTAGAAAACTATAGGAGGATATATGGCTGATATCTCAGTATATTGCTGATGTAATATAGTTGGGTTCACCCTAGTAAACTATAGGAGGATATATGGATGATATCTCAGACTATTGGTTTCACCCTAGAAAACTATAGGAGGATATATGGCTGATATCTCAGTCTATTGATGTAATAGAGTTGGGTTCACCCTAGTAAACTATAGGAGGATATATGGCTGATATCTCAGTCTATTGGGTTCACCCTAGTAAACTATAGGAGGATATATGGCTGATATCTCAGTCTATTGGGTTCACCCTAGTAAACTATAGGAGGATATATGGCTGATATCTCAGTCTATTGGGTTCACCCTAGTAAACTATAGGAGGATATATGGCTGTTATCTCAGTCTATTGGGTTCACCCTAGTAAACTATAGGAGGATATATGGCTGATATCTCAGTCTATTGGGTTCACCCTAGTAAACTATAGGAGGATATATGGCTGATATCTCAGTCTATTGATGTAATAGAGTTGGGTTCACTCTAGTAAACTATAGGAGGATATATGGTTGATATCTCAGTATATTGCTGATGTAATAGCGTTGGGTTCACCCTAGTAAACTATAGGAGGATATATGGCTGATATCTCAGTCTATTGATGTAATAGAGTTGGGTTCACCCTAGTAAACTATAGGAGGATATATGGCTGATATCTCAGTCTATTGGGTTCACCCTAGTAAACTATAGGAGGATATATGGCTGATATCTCAGTCTATTGGGTTCACCCTAGTAAACTATAGGAGGATATATGGCTGATATCTCAGTCTATTGGGTTCACCCTAGTAAACTATAGGAGGATTAATGGCTGATATCTCAGTCTATTGGGTTCACCCTAGTAAACTATAGGAGGATATATGGCTGATATCTCAGTCTATTGGGTTCACCCTAGTAAACTATAGGAGGATGTATGGCTGATATCTCAGTCTATTGTACTGTAGATGTAATAGAGTTGGGTTCACCCTACTAAACTATAGGAGCATATATGGCTGATATCTCAGTCTATTGGGTTCACCCTAGTAAACTAAAGGAGGATATATGGCTGATATCTCAGTCTATTGATGTAATAGAGTTGAGTTCACCCTAGTAAACTATAGGAGGATATATGGCTGATATATCAGTCTATTGGGTTCACCCTAGTAAACTATAGGAGGATATATGGCTGATATCTCAGTCTATTGGGTTCACCCTAGTAAACTATAGGAGGATATATGGCTGATATCTCAGTCTATTGGGTTCACCCTAGTAAACTATAGGAGGATGTATGGCTGATATCTCAGTCTATTGATGTAATAGACTTGGGTTCACCCTAGTAAACTATAGGAGGATATATGGCTGATATCTCAGTCTATTGAGTTCACCCTAGTAAACTATAGGAGGATATATGGCTGATATCTCAGTCTATTGATGTAATAGAGTTGGGTTCACCCTAGTAAACTATAGGAGAATATATGGCTGATATCTCAGTCTATTGATGTAATATAGTTGGGTTCACCCTAGTAAACTATAGGAGCATATATGGCTGATATCTTAGTCTATTGATGTAATAGAGTTGAGTTCACCCTAGTAAACTATAGGAGCATATATGGCTGATATCTCAGTCTATTGATGTAATAGAGTTGGGTTCACCCTAGTAAACTATAGGAGGATATATGGCTGATATCTCAGTCTATTGATGTAATAGAGTTGAGTTCAACCTAGTAAACTAAAGGAGGATATATGGCTGATATCTCAGTCTACTGGGTTCACCCTAGTAAACTATAGGAGGATATATGGCTGATATCTCAGTCTATTGGGTTCACCCTAGTAAACTATAGGAGGATACAGTGCCTTGCGAAAGTATTCGGCCCCCTTGAACTTTGCGACCTTTTGCCACATTTCAGGCTTCAAACATAAAGATATAAAACTGTATTTTTTTGTGAAGAATCAACAACAAGTGGGACACAATCATGAAGTGGAACAACATTTATTGGATATTTCAAACTTTTTTAACAAATCAAAAACTGAAAAATTGGGCGTGCAAAATTATTCAGCCCCTTTACTTTCAGTGCAGCAAACTCTCTCCAGAAGTTCAGTGAGGATCTCTGAATGATCCAATGTTGACCTAAATGACTAATGATGATAAATACAATCCACCTGTGTGTAATCAAGTCTCCGTATAAATGCACCTGCACTGTGATAGTCTCAGAGGTCCGTTAAAAGCGCAGAGAGCATCATGAAGAACAAGGAACACACCAGGCAGGTCCGAGATACTGTTGTGAAGAAGTTTAAAGCCGGATTTGGATATAAAAAGATTTCCCAAGCTTTAAACATCCCAAGGAGCACTGTGCAAGCGATAATATTGAAATGGAAGGAGTATCAGACCACTGCAAATCTACCAAGACCTGGCCGTCCCTCTAAACTTTCAACTCATACAAGGAGAAGACTGATCTGAGATGCAGCCAAGAGGCCCATGATCACTCTGGATGAACTGCAGAGATCTACAGCTGAGGTGGGAGACTCTGTCCATAGGACAACAATCAGTCGTATATTGCACAAATCTGGCCTTTATGGAAGAGTGGCAAGAAGAAAGCCATTTCTTAAAGATATCCACAAAAAGTGTTGTTTAAAGTTTGCCACAAGCCACCTGGGAGACACACCAAACATGTGGAAGAAGGTGCTCTGGTCAGATGAAACCAAAATTGAACTTTTTGGCAACAATGCAAAACGTTATGTTTGGCGTAAAAGCAACACAGCTGAACACACCATCCCCACTGTCAAACATGGTGGTGGCAGCATCATGGTTTGGGCCTGCTTTTCTTCAGCAGGGACAGGGAAGATGGTTAAAATTGATGGGAAGATGGATGGAGCCAAATACAGGACCATTCTGGAATCTCAGTCTATTGATGTAATAGAGTTGAGTTCACCCTAGTAAACTATGGGAGGATATATGGCTGATATCTCAGTCTATTGGGTTCACCCTAGTAAACTATAGGAGGATGTATGGCTGATATCTCAGTCTATTGGGTTCACCCTAGTAAACTATAGGAGGGTGTATGGCTGATATCTCAGTCTATTGGGTTCACCCTAGTAAACTATAGGAGGATATATGGCTGATATCTCAGTATATTGATGATGTAATAGAGTTGGGTTCACCCTAGAAAACTATAGGAGGATATATGGCTGATATCTCAGTATATTGCTGATGTAATATAGTTGGGTTCACCCTAGTAAACTATAGGAGGATATATGGATGATATCTCAGACTATTGGTTTCACCCTAGAAAACTATAGGAGGATATATGGCTGATATCTCAGTCTATTGATGTAATAGAGTTGGGTTCACCCTAGTAAACTATAGGAGGATATATGGCTGATATCTCAGTCTATTGGGTTCACCCTAGTAAACTATAGGAGGATATATGGCTGATATCTCAGTCTATTGGGTTCACCCTAGTAAACTATAGGAGGATATATGGCTGATATCTCAGTCTATTGGGTTCACCCTAGTAAACTATAGGAGGATATATGGCTGTTATCTCAGTCTATTGGGTTCAACCTAGTAAACTATAGGAGGATATATGGCTGATATCTCAGTCTATTGGGTTCACCCTAGTAAACTATAGGAGGATATATGGCTGATATCTCAGTCTATTGATGTAATAGAGTTGGGTTCACTCTAGTAAACTATAGGAGGATATATGGTTGATATCTCAGTATATTGCTGATGTAATAGCGTTGGGTTCACCCTAGTAAACTATAGGAGGATATATGGCTGATATCTCAGTCTATTGATGTAATAGAGTTGGGTTCACCCTAGTAAACTATAGGAGGATATATGGCTGATATCTCAGTCTATTGGGTTCACCCTAGTAAACTATAGGAGGATATATGGCTGATATCTCAGTCTATTGGGTTCACCCTAGTAAACTATAGGAGGATATATGGCTGATATCTCAGTCTATTGGGTTCACCCTAGTAAACTATAGGAGGATTAATGGCTGATATCTCAGTCTATTGGGTTCACCCTAGTAAACTATAGGAGGATATATGGCTGATATCTCAGTCTATTGGGTTCACCCTAGTAAACTATAGGAGGATATATGGCTGATATCTCAGTCTATTGGGTTCACCCTAGTAAACTATAGGAGGATATATGGCTGATATCTCAGTCTATTGGGTTCACCCTAGTAAACTATAGGAGGATGTATGGCTGATATCTCAGTCTATTGTACTGTAGATGTAATAGAGTTGGGTTCACCCTACTAAACTATAGGAGCATATATGGCTGATATCTCACTCTATTGGGTTCACCCTAGTAAACTAAAGGAGGATATATGGCTGATATCTCAGTCTATTGATGTAATAGAGTTGAGTTCACCCTAGTAAACTATAGGAGGATATATGGCTGATATATCAGTCTATTGGGTTCACCCTAGTAAACTATAGGAGGATATATGGCTGATATCTCAGTCTATTGGGTTCACCCTAGTAAACTATAGGAGGATATATGGCTGATATCTCAGTCTATTGGGTTCACCCTAGTAAACTATAGGAGGATGTATGGCTGATATCTCAGTCTATTGATGTAATAGACTTGGGTTCACCCTAGTAAACTATAGGAGGATATATGGCTGATATCTCAGTCTATTGAGTTCACCCTAGTAAACTATAGGAGGATATATGGCTGATATCTCAGTCTATTGATGTAATAGAGTTGGGTTCACCCTAGTAAACTATAGGAGAATATATGGCTGATATCTCAGTCTATTGATGTAATATAGTTGGGTTCACCCTAGTAAACTATAGGAGCATATATGGCTGATATCTTAGTCTATTGATGTAATAGAGTTGAGTTCACCCTAGTAAACTATAGGAGCATATATGGCTGATATCTCAGTCTATTGATGTAATAGAGTTGGGTTCACCCTAGTAAACTATAGGAGGATATATGGCTGATATCTCAGTCTATTGATGTAATAGAGTTGAGTTCAACCTAGTAAACTAAAGGAGGATATATGGCTGATATCTCAGTCTACTGGGTTCACCCTAGTAAACTATAGGAGGATATATGGCTGATATCTCAGTCTATTGATGTAATAGACTTGGGTTCACCATAGTAAACTATAGGAGGATATATGGCTGATATCTCAGTCTATTGGGTTTACCCTAGTAAACTATAAGAGGATATATGGCTGATATCTCAGTCTATTGATGTAATAGAGTTGGGTTCACCCTAGTAAACTAAAGGAGGATATATGGCTGATATCTCAGTCTACTGGGTTCACCCTAGTAAACTATAGGAGGATATATGGCTGATATCTCAGTCTATTGGGTTCACCCTAGTAAACTATAGGAGGATACAGTGCCTTGCGAAAGTATTCGGCCCCCTTGAACTTTGCGACCTTTTGCCACATTTCAGGCTTCAAACATAAAGATATAAAACTGTATTTTTTTGTGAAGAATCAACAACAAGTGGGACACAATCATGAAGTGGAACAACATTTATTGGATATTTCAAACTTTTTTAACAAATCAAAAACTGAAAAATTGGGCGTGCAAAATTATTCAGCCCCTTTACTTTCAGTGCAGCAAACTCTCTCCAGAAGTTCAGTGAGGATCTCTGAATGATCCAATGTTGACCTAAATGACTAATGATGATAAATACAATCCACCTGTGTGTAATCAAGTCTCCGTATAAATGCACCTGCACTGTGATAGTCTCAGAGGTCCGTTAAAAGCGCAGAGAGCATCATGAAGAACAAGGAACACACCAGGCAGGTCCGAGATACTGTTGTGAAGAAGTTTAAAGCCGGATTTGGATATAAAAAGATTTCCCAAGCTTTAAACATCCCAAGGAGCACTGTGCAAGCGATAATATTGAAATGGAAGGAGTATCAGACCACTGCAAATCTACCAAGACCTGGCCGTCCCTCTAAACTTTCAACTCATACAAGGAGAAGACTGATCTGAGATGCAGCCAAGAGGCCCATGATCACTCTGGATGAACTGCAGAGATCTACAGCTGAGGTGGGAGACTCTGTCCATAGGACAACAATCAGTCGTATATTGCACAAATCTGGCCTTTATGGAAGAGTGGCAAGAAGAAAGCCATTTCTTAAAGATATCCACAAAAAGTGTTGTTTAAAGTTTGCCACAAGCCACCTGGGAGACACACCAAACATGTGGAAGAAGGTGCTCTGGTCAGATGAAACCAAAATTGAACTTTTTGGCAACAATGCAAAACGTTATGTTTGGCGTAAAAGCAACACAGCTGAACACACCATCCCCACTGTCAAACATGGTGGTGGCAGCATCATGGTTTGGGCCTGCTTTTCTTCAGCAGGGACAGGGAAGATGGTTAAAATTGATGGGAAGATGGATGGAGCCAAATACAGGACCATTCTGGAATCTCAGTCTATTGATGTAATAGAGTTGAGTTCACCCTAGTAAACTATGGGAGGATATATGGCTGATATCTCAGTCTATTGGGTTCACCCTAGTAAACTATAGGAGGATGTATGGCTGATATCTCAGTCTATTGGGTTCACCCTAGTAAACTATAGGAGGGTGTATGGCTGATATCTCAGTCTATTGGGTTCACCCTAGTAAACTATAGGAGGGTGTATGGCTGATATCTCAGTCTATTGGGTTCACCCTAGTAAACTATAGGAGGATATATGGCTGATATCTCAGTATATTGATGATGTAATAGAGTTGGGTTCACCCTAGAAAACTATAGGAGGATATATGGCTGATATCTCAGTATATTGCTGATGTAATATAGTTGGGTTCACCCTAGTAAACTATAGGAGGATATATGGATGATATCTCAGACTATTGGTTTCACCCTAGAAAACTATAGGAGGATATATGGCTGATATCTCAGTCTATTGATGTAATAGAGTTGGGTTCACCCTAGTAAACTATAGGAGGATATATGGCTGATATCTCAGTCTATTGGGTTCACCCTAGTAAACTATAGGAGGATATATGGCTGATATCTCAGTCTATTGGGTTCACCCTAGTAAACTATAGGAGGATATATGGCTGATATCTCAGTCTATTGGGTTCACCCTAGTAAACTATAGGAGGATTAATGGCTGATATCTCAGTCTATTGGGTTCACCCTAGTAAACTATAGGAGGATATATGGCTGATATGTCAGTCTATTGGGTTCACCCTAGTAAACTATAGGAGGATATATGGCTGATATCTCAGTCTATTGGGTTCACCCTAGTAAACTATAGGAGGATATATGGCTGATATCTCAGTCTATTGATGTAATAGAGTTGGGTTCACTCTAGTAAACTATAGGAGGATATATGGTTGATATCTCAGTATATTGCTGATGTAATAGCGTTGGGTTCACCCTAGTAAACTATAGGAGGATATATGGCTGATATCTCAGTCTATTGATGTAATAGAGTTGGGTTCACCCTAGTAAACTATAGGAGGATATATGGCTGATATCTCAGTCTATTGGGTTCACCCTAGTAAACTATAGGAGGATATATGGCTGATATCTCAGTCTATTGGGTTCACCCTAGTAAACTATAGGAGGATATATGGCTGATATCTCAGTCTATTGGGTTCACCCTAGTAAACTATAGGAGGATTAATGGCTGATATCTCAGTCTATTGGGTTCACCCTAGTAAACTATAGGAGGATATATGGCTGATATCTCAGTCTATTGGGTTCACCCTAGTAAACTATAGGAGGATATATGGCTGATATCTCAGTCTATTGGGTTCACCCTAGTAAACTATAGGAGGATATATGGCTGATATCTCAGTCTATTGGGTTCACCCTAGTAAACTATAGGAGGATGTATGGCTGATATCTCAGTCTATTGTACTGTAGATGTAATAGAGTTGGGTTCACCCTACTAAACTATAGGAGCATATATGGCTGATATCTCAGTCTATTGGGTTCACCCTAGTAAACTAAAGGAGGATATATGGCTGATATCTCAGTCTATTGATGTAATAGAGTTGAGTTCACCCTAGTAAACTATAGGAGGATATATGGCTGATATATCAGTCTATTGGGTTCACCCTAGTAAACTATAGGAGGATATATGGCTGATATCTCAGTCTATTGGGTTCACCCTAGTAAACTATAGGAGGATATATGGCTGATATCTCAGTCTATTGGGTTCACCCTAGTAAACTATAGGAGGATGTATGGCTGATATCTCAGTCTATTGATGTAATAGACTTGGGTTCACCCTAGTAAACTATAGGAGGATATATGGCTGATATCTCAGTCTATTGAGTTCACCCTAGTAAACTATAGGAGGATATATGGCTGATATCTCAGTCTATTGATGTAATAGAGTTGGGTTCACCCTAGTAAACTATAGGAGAATATATGGCTGATATCTCAGTCTATTGATGTAATATAGTTGGGTTCACCCTAGTAAACTATAGGAGCATATATGGCTGATATCTTAGTCTATTGATGTAATAGAGTTGAGTTCACCCTAGTAAACTATAGGAGCATATATGGCTGATATCTCAGTCTATTGATGTAATAGAGTTGGGTTCACCCTAGTAAACTATAGGAGGATATATGGCTGATATCTCAGTCTATTGATGTAATAGAGTTGAGTTCACCCTAGTAAACTATAGGAGCATATATGGCTGATATCTTAGTCTATTGATGTAATAGAGTTGGGTTCACCCTAGTAAACTATAGGAGGATATATGGCTGATATCTCAGTCTATTGATGTAATAGAGTTGAGTTCACCCTAGTAAACTATAGGAGCATATATGGCTGATATCTTAGTCTATTGATGTAATAGAGTTGGGTTCACCCTAGTAAACTATAGGAGCATATATGGCTGATATCTCAGTCTATTGATGTAATAGAGTTGGGTTCACCCTAGTAAACTATAGGAGCATATATGGCTGATATCTCAGTCTATTGATGTAATAGAGTTGAGTTCACCCTAGTAAACTATAGGAGCATATATGGCTGATATCTTAGTCTATTGGGTTCACCCTAGTAAACTATAGGAGGATATATGGCTGATATCTCAGTCTGTTGACGTAATAGATTTGGGTTCACCCTAGTAAACTATAGGAGGGTATATGGCTGATATCTCAGTCTATTGGGTTCACCCTAGTAAACTATAGGAGGATGTATGGCTGATATCTCAGTCTATTGGGTTCACCCTAGTAAACTATAGGAGGATATATGGCTGATATCTCAGTCTATTGATGTAATAGAGTTGGGTTCACCCTAGAAAACTATAGGAGGATATATGGCTGATATCTCAGTCTATTGGGTTCACCCTAGTAAACTATAGGAGGGTATATGGCTGATATCTCAGTCTATTGATGTAATAGAGTTGGGTTCACCCTAGTAAACTATAGGAGGATATATGGCTGATATCTCAGTCTATTGGGTTCACCCTAGTAAACTATAGGAGGATATATGGCTGATATTTCAGTCTATTGATGTAATAGAGTTGGGTTCACCCTATTAAACTATAGGAGGAGATATGGCTGATATCTCAGTCTATTGGGTTCACCCTAGTAAACTATAGGAGGATGTATGGCTGATATCTCAGTCTATTGGGTTCACCCTAGTAAACTATAGGAGGATATATGGCTGGTATCTCAGTCTATTGGGTTCACCCTAGTAAACTATAGGAGGATGTATGGCTGATATCTCAGTCTATTGGGTTCACCCTAGTAAACTATAGGAGGATATATGGCTGATATCTCAGTCTATTGGGTTCACCCTAGTAAACTATAGGAGGATATATGGCTGATATCTCAGTCTATTGGGTTCACCCTAGTAAACTATAGGAGGATTAATGGCTGATATCTCAGTCTATTGGGTTCACCCTAGTAAACTATAGGAGGATATATGGCTGATATCTCAGTCTATTGGGTTCACCCTAGTAAACTATAGGAGGATATATGGCTGATATCTCAGTCTATTGGGTTCACCCTAGTAAACTATAGGAGGATATATGGCTGATATCTCAGTCTATTGGGTTCACCCTAGTAAACTATAGGAGGATGTATGGCTGATATCTCAGTCTATTGATGTAATAGACTTGGGTTCACCCTAGTAAACTATAGGAGGATATATGGCTGATATCTCAGTCTATTGAGTTCACCCTAGTAAACTATAGGAGGATATATGGCTGATATCTCAGTCTATTGATGTAATAGAGTTGGGTTCACCCTAGTAAACTATAGGAGAATATATGGCTGATATCTCAGTCTATTGATGTAATATAGTTGGGTTCACCCTAGTAAACTATAGGAGCATATATGGCTGATATCTTAGTCTATTGATGTAATAGAGTTGAGTTCACCCTAGTAAACTATAGGAGCATATATGGCTGATATCTCAGTCTATTGATGTAATAGAGTTGGGTTCACCCTAGTAAACTATAGGAGGATATATGGCTGATATCTCAGTCTATTGATGTAATAGAGTTGAGTTCAACCTAGTAAACTAAAGGAGGATATATGGCTGATATCTCAGTCTACTGGGTTCACCCTAGTAAACTATAGGAGGATATATGGCTGATATCTCAGTCTATTGATGTAATAGACTTGGGTTCACCATAGTAAACTATAGGAGGATATATGGTTGATATCTCAGTATATTGAGGATGTAATAGAGTTGGGTTCACCCTAGAAAACTTTAGGAGGATATATGGCTGATATCTCAGTCTATTGGGTTCACCCTAGTAAACTAAAGGAGGATATATGGCTGATATCTCAGTCTATTGGGTTCGCCCTAGTAAACTATAGGAGGATATATGGCTGATATCTCAGTCTATTGGGTTTACCCTAGTAAACTATAAGAGGATATATGGCTGATATCTCAGTCTATTGATGTAATAGAGTTGGGTTCACCCTAGTAAACTAAAGGAGGATATATGGCTGATATCTCAGTCTACTGGGTTCACCCTAGTAAACTATAGGAGGATATATGGCTGATATCTCAGTCTATTGGGTTCACCCTAGTAAACTATAGGAGGATACAGTGCCTTGCGAAAGTATTCGGCCCCCTTGAACTTTGCGACCTTTTGCCACATTTCAGGCTTCAAACATAAAGATATAAAACTGTATTTTTTTGTGAAGAATCAACAACAAGTGGGACACAATCATGAAGTGGAACAACATTTATTGGATATTTCAAACTTTTTTAACAAATCAAAAACTGAAAAATTGGGCGTGCAAAATTATTCAGCCCCTTTACTTTCAGTGCAGCAAACTCTCTCCAGAAGTTCAGTGAGGATCTCTGAATGATCCAATGTTGACCTAAATGACTAATGATGATAAATACAATCCACCTGTGTGTAATCAAGTCTCCGTATAAATGCACCTGCACTGTGATAGTCTCAGAGGTCCGTTAAAAGCGCAGAGAGCATCATGAAGAACAAGGAACACACCAGGCAGGTCCGAGATACTGTTGTGAAGAAGTTTAAAGCCGGATTTGGATATAAAAAGATTTCCCAAGCTTTAAACATCCCAAGGAGCACTGTGCAAGCGATAATATTGAAATGGAAGGAGTATCAGACCACTGCAAATCTACCAAGACCTGGCCGTCCCTCTAAACTTTCAACTCATACAAGGAGAAGACTGATCTGAGATGCAGCCAAGAGGCCCATGATCACTCTGGATGAACTGCAGAGATCTACAGCTGAGGTGGGAGACTCTGTCCATAGGACAACAATCAGTCGTATATTGCACAAATCTGGCCTTTATGGAAGAGTGGCAAGAAGAAAGCCATTTCTTAAAGATATCCACAAAAAGTGTTGTTTAAAGTTTGCCACAAGCCACCTGGGAGACACACCAAACATGTGGAAGAAGGTGCTCTGGTCAGATGAAACCAAAATTGAACTTTTTGGCAACAATGCAAAACGTTATGTTTGGCGTAAAAGCAACACAGCTGAACACACCATCCCCACTGTCAAACATGGTGGTGGCAGCATCATGGTTTGGGCCTGCTTTTCTTCAGCAGGGACAGGGAAGATGGTTAAAATTGATGGGAAGATGGATGGAGCCAAATACAGGACCATTCTGGAATCTCAGTCTATTGATGTAATAGAGTTGAGTTCACCCTAGTAAACTATGGGAGGATATATGGCTGATATCTCAGTCTATTGGGTTCACCCTAGTAAACTATAGGAGGATGTATGGCTGATATCTCAGTCTATTGGGTTCACCCTAGTAAACTATAGGAGGGTGTATGGCTGATATCTCAGTCTATTGGGTTCACCCTAGTAAACTATAGGAGGGTGTATGGCTGATATCTCAGTCTATTGGGTTCACCCTAGTAAACTATAGGAGGATATATGGCTGATATCTCAGTATATTGATGATGTAATAGAGTTGGGTTCACCCTAGAAAACTATAGGAGGATATATGGCTGATATCTCAGTATATTGCTGATGTAATATAGTTGGGTTCACCCTAGTAAACTATAGGAGGATATATGGATGATATCTCAGACTATTGGTTTCACCCTAGAAAACTATAGGAGGATATATGGCTGATATCTCAGTCTATTGATGTAATAGAGTTGGGTTCACCCTAGTAAACTATAGGAGGATATATGGCTGATATCTCAGTCTATTGGGTTCACCCTAGTAAACTATAGGAGGATATATGGCTGATATCTCAGTCTATTGGGTTCACCCTAGTAAACTATAGGAGGATATATGGCTGATATCTCAGTCTATTGGGTTCACCCTAGTAAACTATAGGAGGATTAATGGCTGATATCTCAGTCTATTGGGTTCACCCTAGTAAACTATAGGAGGATATATGGCTGATATGTCAGTCTATTGGGTTCACCCTAGTAAACTATAGGAGGATATATGGCTGATATCTCAGTCTATTGGGTTCACCCTAGTAAACTATAGGAGGATATATGGCTGATATCTCAGTCTATTGATGTAATAGAGTTGGGTTCACTCTAGTAAACTATAGGAGGATATATGGTTGATATCTCAGTATATTGCTGATGTAATAGCGTTGGGTTCACCCTAGTAAACTATAGGAGGATATATGGCTGATATCTCAGTCTATTGATGTAATAGAGTTGGGTTCACCCTAGTAAACTATAGGAGGATATATGGCTGATATCTCAGTCTATTGGGTTCACCCTAGTAAACTATAGGAGGATATATGGCTGATATCTCAGTCTATTGGGTTCACCCTAGTAAACTATAGGAGGATATATGGCTGATATCTCAGTCTATTGGGTTCACCCTAGTAAACTATAGGAGGATTAATGGCTGATATCTCAGTCTATTGGGTTCACCCTAGTAAACTATAGGAGGATATATGGCTGATATCTCAGTCTATTGGGTTCACCCTAGTAAACTATAGGAGGATATATGGCTGATATCTCAGTCTATTGGGTTCACCCTAGTAAACTATAGGAGGATATATGGCTGATATCTCAGTCTATTGGGTTCACCCTAGTAAACTATAGGAGGATGTATGGCTGATATCTCAGTCTATTGTACTGTAGATGTAATAGAGTTGGGTTCACCCTACTAAACTATAGGAGCATATATGGCTGATATCTCAGTCTATTGGGTTCACCCTAGTAAACTAAAGGAGGATATATGGCTGATATCTCAGTCTATTGATGTAATAGAGTTGAGTTCACCCTAGTAAACTATAGGAGGATATATGGCTGATATATCAGTCTATTGGGTTCACCCTAGTAAACTATAGGAGGATATATGGCTGATATCTCAGTCTATTGGGTTCACCCTAGTAAACTATAGGAGGATATATGGCTGATATCTCAGTCTATTGGGTTCACCCTAGTAAACTATAGGAGGATGTATGGCTGATATCTCAGTCTATTGATGTAATAGACTTGGGTTCACCCTAGTAAACTATAGGAGGATATATGGCTGATATCTCAGTCTATTGAGTTCACCCTAGTAAACTATAGGAGGATATATGGCTGATATCTCAGTCTATTGATGTAATAGAGTTGGGTTCACCCTAGTAAACTATAGGAGAATATATGGCTGATATCTCAGTCTATTGATGTAATATAGTTGGGTTCACCCTAGTAAACTATAGGAGCATATATGGCTGATATCTCAGTCTATTGATGTAATAGAGTTGGGTTCACCCTAGTAAACTATAGGAGGATATATGGCTGATATCTCAGTCTATTGATGTAATAGAGTTGAGTTCACCCTAGTAAACTATAGGAGCATATATGGCTGATATCTTAGTCTATTGATGTAATAGAGTTGGGTTCACCCTAGTAAACTATAGGAGGATATATGGCTGATATCTCAGTCTATTGATGTAATAGAGTTGAGTTCACCCTAGTAAACTATAGGAGCATATATGGCTGATATCTTAGTCTATTGATGTAATAGAGTTGGGTTCACCCTAGTAAACTATAGGAGCATATATGGCTGATATCTCAGTCTATTGATGTAATAGAGTTGGGTTCACCCTAGTAAACTATAGGAGCATATATGGCTGATATCTCAGTCTATTGATGTAATAGAGTTGAGTTCACCCTAGTAAACTATAGGAGCATATATGGCTGATATCTTAGTCTATTGGGTTCACCCTAGTAAACTATAGGAGGATATATGGCTGATATCTCAGTCTGTTGACGTAATAGATTTGGGTTCACCCTAGTAAACTATAGGAGGGTATATGGCTGATATCTCAGTCTATTGGGTTCACCATAGTAAACTATAGGAGGATGTATGGCTGATATCTCAGTCTATTGGGTTCACCCTAGTAAACTATAGGAGGATATATGGCTGATATCTCAGTCTATTGATGTAATAGAGTTGGGTTCACCCTAGAAAACTATAGGAGGATATATGGCTGATATCTCAGTCTATTGGGTTCACCCTAGTAAACTATAGGAGGGTATATGGCTGATATCTCAGTCTATTGATGTAATAGAGTTGGGTTCACCCTAGTAAACTATAGGAGGATATATGGCTGATATCTCAGTCTATTGGGTTCACCCTAGTAAACTATAGGAGGATATATGGCTGATATTTCAGTCTATTGATGTAATAGAGTTGGGTTCACCCTATTAAACTATAGGAGGAGATATGGCTGATATCTCAGTCTATTGGGTTCACCCTAGTAAACTATAGGAGGATGTATGGCTGATATCTCAGTCTATTGGGTTCACCCTAGTAAACTATAGGAGGATATATGGCTGGTATCTCAGTCTATTGGGTTCACCCTAGTAAACTATAGGAGGATGTATGGCTGATATCTCAGTCTATTGGGTTCACCCTAGTAAACTATAGGAGGATATATGGCTGATATCTCAGTCTATTGGGTTCACCCTAGTAAACTATAGGAGGATATATGGCTGATATCTCAGTCTATTGGGTTCACCCTAGTAAACTATAGGAGGATTAATGGCTGATATCTCAGTCTATTGGGTTCACCCTAGTAAACTATAGGAGGATATATGGCTGATATCTCAGTCTATTGGGTTCACCCTAGTAAACTATAGGAGGATATATGGCTGATATCTCAGTCTATTGGGTTCACCCTAGTAAACTATAGGAGGATATATGGCTGATATCTCAGTCTATTGGGTTCACCCTAGTAAACTATAGGAGGATGTATGGCTGATGGCTGATATCTCAGTCTATTGTACTGTAGATGTAATAGAGTTGGGTTCACCCTACTAAACTATAGGAGCATATATGGCTGATATCTCAGTCTATTGGGTTCACCCTAGTAAACTAAAGGAGGATATATGGCTGATATCTCAGTCTATTGATGTAATAGAGTTGAGTTCACCCTAGTAAACTATAGGAGGATATATAGCTGATATATCAGTCTATTGGGTTCACCCTAGTAAACTATAGGAGGATATATGGCTGATATCTCAGTCTATTGGGTTCACCCTAGTAAACTATAGGAGGATATATGGCTGATATCTCAGTCTATTGGGTTCACCCTAGTAAACTATAGGAGGATGTATGGCTGATATCTCAGTCTATTGATGTAATAGACTTGGGTTCACCCTAGTAAACTATAGGAGGATATATGGCTGATATCTCAGTCTATTGAGTTCACCCTAGTAAACTATAGGAGGATATATGCCTGATATCTCAGTCTATTGATGTAATAGAGTTGGGTTCACCCTAATAAACTATAGGAGAATATATGGCTGATATCTTAGTCTATTGATGTAATAGAGTTGGGTTCACCCTAGTAAACTATAGGAGGATATATGGCTGATATCTCAGTCTATTGATGTAATAGAGTTGAGTTCACCCTAGTAAACTATAGGAGCATATATGGCTGATATCTTAGTCTATTGATGTAATAGAGTTGAGTTCACCCTAGTAAACTATAGGAGCATATATGGCTGATATCTCAGTCTATTGATGTAATAGAGTTGAGTTCACCCTAGTAAACTATAGGAGCATATATGGCTGATATCTTAGTCTATTGATGTAATAGAGTTGGGTTCACCCTAGTAAATTATAGGAGGATATATGGCTGATATCTCAGTCTATTGATGTAATAGAGTTGAGTTCACACTAGTAAACTATAGGAGCATATATGGCTGATATCTCAGTCTATTGGGTTCACCCTAGTAAACTATAGGAGGATATATGGCTGATATCTCAGTCTATTGGGTTCACCCTAGTAAACTATAGGAGGATATATGGCTGATATCTCAGTCTATTGGGTTCACCCTAGTAAACTATAGGAGGATATATGGCTGATATCTCAGTCTATTGGGTTCACCCTAGTAAACTATGGGAGGATATATGGCTGATATCTCAGTCTATTGGGTTCACCCTAGTAAACTATAGGAGGATATATGGCTGATATCTCAGTCTATTGGGTTCACCCTAGTAAACTATAGGAGGATATATGGCTGATATCTCAGTCTATTGGGTTCACCCTAGTAAACTATAGGAGGATATATGGCTGATATCTCAGTCTATTGGGTTCACCCTAGTAAACTATAGGAGGATGTATGGCTGATATCTCAGTCTATTGTACTGTAGATGTAATAGAGTTGGGTTCACCCTACTAAACTATAGGAGCATATATGGCTGATATCTCAGTCTATTGGGTTCACCCTAGTAAACTAAAGGAGGATATATGGCTGATATCTCAGTCTATTGATGTAATAGAGTTGAGTTCACCCTAGTAAACTATAGGAGGATATATAGCTGATATATCAGTCTATTGGGTTCACCCTAGTAAACTATAGGAGGATATATGGCTGATATCTCAGTCTATTGGGTTCACCCTAGTAAACTATAGGAGGATATATGGCTGATATCTCAGTCTATTGGGTTCACCCTAGTAAACTATAGGAGGATGTATGGCTGATATCTCAGTCTATTGATGTAATAGACTTGGGTTCACCCTAGTAAACTATAGGAGGATATATGGCTGATATCTCAGTCTATTGATGTAATAGAGTTGGGTTCACCCTAATAAACTATAGGAGAATATATGGCTGATATCTTAGTCTATTGATGTAATAGAGTTGGGTTCACCCTAGTAAACTATAGGAGGATATATGGCTGATATCTCAGTCTATTGATGTAATAGAGTTGAGTTCACCCTAGTAAACTATAGGAGCATATATGGCTGATATCTTAGTCTATTGATGTAATAGAGTTGAGTTCACCCTAGTAAACTATAGGAGCATATATGGCTGATATCTCAGTCTATTGATGTAATAGAGTTGGGTTCACCCTAGTAAACTATAGGAGGATATATGGCTGATATCTCAGTCTATTGATGTAATAGAGTTGAGTTCACCCTAGTAAACTATAGGAGCATATATGGCTGATATCTTAGTCTATTGATGTAATAGAGTTGGGTTCACCCTAGTAAACTATAGGAGGATATATGGCTGATATCTCAGTCTATTGATGTAATAGAGTTGAGTTCACCCTAGTAAACTATAGGAGCATATATGGCTGATATCTTAGTCTATTGATGTAATAGAGTTGGGTTCACCCTAGTAAACTATAGGAGCATATATGGCTGATATCTTAGTCTATTGGGTTCACCCTAGTAAACTGTAGGAGGATATATGGCTGATATCTCAGTCTATTGGGTTCACCCTAGTAAACTATAGGAGGGACATATGGCTGAAATCTCAGTCTATTGGGTTCACCCTAGTAAACTATTGGAGGATATATGGCTGATATCTCAGTCTATTGGGTTCACCCTAGTAAACTATAGGAGGATATATGGCTGATATCTCAGTCTATTGATGTAATAGAGTTGGGTTCACCCTAGTAAACTATAGGAGGATATATGGCTGATATCTCAGTATATTGGGTTCACCCTAGTAAACTATAGGAGGATATATGGCTGATATCTCAGTCTATTGATGTAATAGAGTTGGGTTCACCCTAGTAAACTATAGGAGGATATATGGCTGATATCTCAGTCTGTTGACGTAATAGATTTGGGTTCACCCTAGTAAACTATAGGAGGGTATATGGCTGATATCTCAGTCTATTGGGTTCACCCTAGTAAACTATAGGAGGATGTATGGCTGATATCTCAGTCTATTGGGTTCACCCTAGTAAACTATAGGAGGATGTATGGCTGATATCTCAGTCTATTGATGTAATAGACATGGGTTCAAGTCTAGTAAACTATAGGAGGATATATGGTTGATATCTCAGTATATTGAGGATGTAATAGAGTTGGGTTCACCCTAGAAAACTATAGGAGGATATATGGCTGATATCTCAGTCTATTGGGTTCACCCTAGTAAACTATAGGAGGGTATATGGCTGATATCTCAGTCTATTGATGTAATAGAGTTGGGTTCACCCTAGTAAACTATAGGAGGATATATGGCTGATATCTCAGTCTATTGGGTTCACCCTAGTAAACTATAGGAGGATATATGGCTGATATCTCAGTCTATTGATGTAATAGAGTTGGGTTCACCCTATTAAACTATAGGAGGAGATATGGCTGATATCTCAGTCTATTGGGTTCACCCTAGTAAACTATAGGAGGATGTATGGCTGATATCTCAGTCTATTGGGTTCACCCTAGTAAACTATAGGAGGATATATGGCTGGTATCTCAGTCTATTGGGTTCACCCTAGTAAACTATAGGAGGATGTATGGCTGATATCTCAGTCTATTGGGTTCACCCTAGTAAACTATAGGAGGATATATGGCTGATATCTCAGTCTATTGGGTTCACCCTAGTAAACTATAGGAGGATTAATGGCTGATATCTCAGTCTATTGGGTTCACCCTAGTAAGCTATAGGAGGATATATGGCTGATATCTCAGTCTATTGGGTTCACCCTAGTAAACTATGGGAGGATATATGGCTGATATCTCAGTCTATTGGGTTCACCCTAGTAAACTATAGGAGGATATATGGCTGATATCTCAGTCTATTGGGTTCACCCTAGTAAACTATAGGAGGATATATGGCTGATATCTCAGTCTATTGGGTTCACCCTAGTAAACTATAGGAGGATATATGGCTGATATCTCAGTCTATTGGGTTCACCCTAGTAAACTATAGGAGGATGTATGGCTGATATCTCAGTCTATTGTACTGTAGATGTAATAGAGTTGGGTTCACCCTACTAAACTATAGGAGCATATATGGCTGATATCTCAGTCTATTGGGTTCACCCTAGTAAACTAAAGGAGGATATATGGCTGATATCTCAGTCTATTGATGTAATAGAGTTGAGTTCACCCTAGTAAACTATAGGAGGATATATAGCTGATATATCAGTCTATTGGGTTCACCCTAGTAAACTATAGGAGGATATATGGCTGATATCTCAGTCTATTGGGTTCACCCTAGTAAACTATAGGAGGATATATGGCTGATATCTCAGTCTATTGGGTTCACCCTAGTAAACTATAGGAGGATGTATGGCTGATATCTCAGTCTATTGATGTAATAGACTTGGGTTCACCCTAGTAAACTATAGGAGGATATATGGCTGATATCTCAGTCTATTGAGTTCACCCTAGTAAACTATAGGAGGATATATGGCTGATATCTCAGTCTATTGATGTAATAGAGTTGGGTTCACCCTAATAAACTATAGGAGAATATATGGCTGATATCTTAGTCTATTGATGTAATAGAGTTGGGTTCACCCTAGTAAACTATAGGAGGATATATGGCTGATATCTCAGTCTATTGATGTAATAGAGTTGAGTTCACCCTAGTAAACTATAGGAGCATATATGGCTGATATCTTAGTCTATTGATGTAATAGAGTTGAGTTCACCCTAGTAAACTATAGGAGCATATATGGCTGATATCTCAGTCTATTGATGTAATAGAGTTGGGTTCACCCTAGTAAACTATAGGAGGATATATGGCTGATATCTCAGTCTATTGATGTAATAGAGTTGAGTTCACCCTAGTAAACTATAGGAGCATATATGGCTGATATCTTAGTCTATTGATGTAATAGAGTTGGGTTCACCCTAGTAAATTATAGGAGGATATATGGCTGATATCTCAGTCTATTGATGTAATAGAGTTGAGTTCACACTAGTAAACTATAGGAGCATATATGGCTGATATCTCAGTCTATTGGGTTCACCCTAGTAAACTATAGGAGGATATATGGCTGATATCTCAGTCTATTGGGTTCACCCTAGTAAACTATAGGAGGATATATGGCTGATATCTCAGTCAATTGGGTTCACCCTAGTAAACTATAGGAGGATGTATGGCTGATATCTCAGTCTATTGGGTTCACCCTAGTAAACTATAGGAGGATATATGGCTGATATCTCAGTCTATTGGGTTCACCCTAGTAAACTATAGGAGGATATATGGCTGATATCTCAGTCTATTGGGTTCACCCTAGTAAACTATGGGAGGATATATGGCTGATATCTCAGTCTATTGGGTTCACCCTAGTAAACTATAGGAGGATATATGGCTGATATCTCAGTCTATTGGGTTCACCCTAGTAAACTATAGGAGGATATATGGCTGATATCTCAGTCTATTGGGTTCACCCTAGTAAACTATAGGAGGATTAATGGCTGATATCTCAGTCTATTGGGTTCACCCTAGTAAACTATAGGAGGATATATGGCTGATATCTCAGTCTATTGGGTTCACCCTAGTAAACTATAGGAGGATGTATGGCTGATATCTCAGTCTATTGTACTGTAGATGTAATAGAGTTGGGTTCACCCTACTAAACTATAGGAGCATATATGGCTGATATCTCAGTCTATTGGGTTCACCCTAGTAAACTATAGGAGGATGTATGGCTGATATCTCAGTCTATTGTACTGTAGATGTAATAGAGTTGGGTTCACCCTACTAAACTATAGGAGCATATATGGCTGATATCTCAGTCTATTGGGTTCACCCTAGTAAACTATAGGAGGATATATGGCTGATATCTCAGTCTATTGGGTTCACCCTAGTAAACTATAGGAGGATATATGGCTGATATCTCAGTCTATTGGGTTCACCCTAGTAAACTATAGGAGGATGTATGGCTGATATCTCAGTCTATTGTACTGTAGATGTAATAGAGTTGGGTTCACCCTACTAAACTATAGGAGCATATATGGCTGATATCTCAGTCTATTGGGTTCACCCTAGTAAACTAAAGGAGGATATATGGCTGATATCTCAGTCTATTGATGTAATAGAGTTGAGTTCACCCTAGTAAACTATAGGAGGATATATAGCTGATATATCAGTCTATTGGGTTCACCCTAGTAAACTATAGGAGGATATATGGCTGATATCTCAGTCTATTGGGTTCACCCTAGTAAACTATAGGAGGATATATGGCTGATATCTCAGTCTATTGGGTTCACCCTAGTAAACTATAGGAGGATGTATGGCTGATATCTCAGTCTATTGATGTAATAGACTTGGGTTCACCCTAGTAAACTATAGGAGGATATATGGCTGATATCTCAGTCTATTGCGTTCACCCTAGTAAACTATAGGAGGATATATGGCTGATATCTCAGTCTATTGATGTAATAGAGTTGGGTTCACCCTAATAAACTATAGGAGAATATATGGCTGATATCTTAGTCTATTGATGTAATAGAGTTGGGTTCACCCTAGTAAACTATAGGAGGATATATGGCTGATATCTCAGTCTATTGATGTAATAGAGTTGAGTTCACCCTAGTAAACTATAGGAGCATATATGGCTGATATCTTAGTCTATTGATGTAATAGAGTTGAGTTCACCCCAGTAAACTATAGGAGCATATATGGCTGATATCTCAGTCTATTGATGTAATAGAGTTGAGTTCACCCTAGTAAACTATAGGAGCATATATGGCTGATATCTTAGTCTATTGATGTAATAGAGTTGGGTTCACCCTAGTAAACTATAGGAGCATATATGGCTGATATCTCAGTCTATTGATGTAATAGAGTTGGGTTCACCCTAGTAAACTATAGGAGCATATATGGCTGATATCTCAGTCTATTGATGTAATAGAGTTGGGTTCACCCTAGTAAACTATAGGAGCATATATGGCTGATATCTTAGTCTATTGGGTTCACCCTAGTAAACTGTAGGAGGATATATGGCTGATATCTCAGTCTATTGGGTTCACCCTAGTAAACTATAGGAGGGACATATGGCTGTTATCTCAGTCTATTGGGTTCACCCTAGTAAACTATTGGAGGATATATGGCTGATATCGCAGTCTATTGGGTTCACCCTAGTAAACTATAGGAGGATATATGGCTGATATCTCAGTCTATTGATGTAATAGAGTTGGGTTCACCCTAGTAAACTATAGGAGGATATATGGCTGATATCTCAGTATATTGGGTTCACCCTAGTAAACTATAGGAGGATATATGGCTGATATCTCAGTCTATTGATGTAATAGAGTTGGGTTCACCCTAGTAAACTATAGGAGGATATATGGCTGATATCTCAGTCTGTTGACGTAATAGATTTGGGTTCACCCTAGTAAACTATAGGAGGGACATATGGCTGATATATCAGTCTATTGGGTTCACCCTAGTAAACTATAGGAGGATATATGGCTGATATCTCAGTCTATTGGGTTCACCCTAGTAAACTATAGGAGGATGTATGGCTGATATCTCAGTCTATTGGGTTTACCCTAGTAAACTATAGGATGATATATGGCTGATATCTCAGTCTATTGGGTTCACCCTAGTAAAATATAGGAGGATGTATGGCTGATATATCAGTCTATTGATGTAATAGACTTGGGTTCACCCTAGTAAACTATAGGAGGATATATGGCTGATATCTCAGTCTATTGAGTTCACCCTAGTAAACTATAGGAGGATATATGGCTGATATCTCAGTCTATTGATGTAATAGACTTGGGTTCACCCTAGTAAACTATAGGAGGATATATGGTTGATATCTCAGTATATTGAGGATGTAATAGAGTTGGGTTCACCCTAGAAAACTATAGGAGGATATATGGCTGATATCTCAGTCTATTGGGTTCACCCTAGTAAACTATAGGAGGATATATGGCTGATATCTCAGTCTATTGGGTTTACCCTAGTAAACTATAGGAGGATATATGGCTGATATCTCAGTCTATTGGGTTCACCCTAGTAAACTATAGGAGGATGTATGGCTGATATCTCAGTCTATTGATGTAATAGACTTGGGTTCACCCTAGTAAACTATAGGAGGGACATATGGCTGTTATCTCAGTCTATTGGGTTCACCCTAGTAAACTATTGGAGGATATATGGCTGATATCGCAGTCTATTGGGTTCACCCTAGTAAACTATAGGAGGATATATGGCTGATATCTCAGTCTATTGATGTAATAGAGTTGGGTTCACCCTAGTAAACTATAGGAGGATATATGGCTGATATCTCAGTATATTGGGTTCACCCTAGTAAACTATAGGAGGATATATGGCTGATATCTCAGTCTATTGATGTAATAGAGTTGGGTTCACCCTAGTAAACTATAGGAGGATATATGGCTGATATCTCAGTCTGTTGACGTAATAGATTTGGGTTCACCCTAGTAAACTATAGGAGGGACATATGGCTGATATATCAGTCTATTGGGTTCACCCTAGTAAACTATAGGAGGATATATGGCTGATATCTCAGTCTATTGGGTTCACCCTAGTAAACTATAGGAGGATGTATGGCTGATATCTCAGTCTATTGGGTTTACCCTAGTAAACTATAGGATGATATATGGCTGATATCTCAGTCTATTGGGTTCACCCTAGTAAAATATAGGAGGATGTATGGCTGATATATCAGTCTATTGATGTAATAGACTTGGGTTCACCCTAGTAAACTATAGGAGGATATATGGCTGATATCTCAGTCTATTGAGTTCACCCTAGTAAACTATAGGAGGATATATGGCTGATATCTCAGTCTATTGATGTAATAGACTTGGGTTCACCCTAGTAAACTATAGGAGGATATATGGTTGATATCTCAGTATATTGAGGATGTAATAGAGTTGGGTTCACCCTAGAAAACTATAGGAGGATATATGGCTGATATCTCAGTCTATTGGGTTCACCCTAGTAAACTATAGGAGGATATATGGCTGATATCTCAGTCTATTGGGTTTACCCTAGTAAACTATAGGAGGATATATGGCTGATATCTCAGTCTATTGGGTTCACCCTAGTAAACTATAGGAGGATGTATGGCTGATATCTCAGTCTATTGATGTAATAGACTTGGGTTCACCCTAGTAAACTATAGGAGGATATATGGCTGATATCTCAGTCTATTGAGTTCACCCTAGTAAACTATAGGAGGATGTATGGCTGATATCTCAGTCTATTGATGTAATAGACTTGGGTTCACCCTAGTAAACTATAGGAGGATATATGGCTGATATCTCAGTCTATTGAGTTCACCATAGTAAACTATAGGAGGATATATGGCTGATATCTCAGTCTATTGATGTAATAGACTTGGGTTCACCATAGTAAACTATAGGAGGATATATGGCTGATATCTCAGTCTATTGGGTTTACCCTAGTAAACTATAAGAGGATATATGGCTGATATCTCAGTCTATTGATGTAATAGAGTTGGGTTCACCCTAGTAAACTAAAGGAGGATATATGGCTGATATCTCAGTCTACTGGGTTCACCCTAGTAAACTATAGGAGGATATATGGCTGATATCTCAGTCTATTGGGTTCACCCTAGTAAACTATAGGAGGATACAGTGCCTTGCGAAAGTATTCGGCCCCCTTGAACTTTGCGACCTTTTGCCACATTTCAGGCTTCAAACATAAAGATATAAAACTGTATTTTTTTGTGAAGAATCAACAACAAGTGGGACACAATCATGAAGTGGAACAACATTTATTGGATATTTCAAACTTTTTTAACAAATCAAAAACTGAAAAATTGGGCGTGCAAAATTATTCAGCCCCTTTACTTTCAGTGCAGCAAACTCTCTCCAGAAGTTCAGTGAGGATCTCTGAATGATCCAATGTTGACCTAAATGACTAATGATGATAAATACAATCCACCTGTGTGTAATCAAGTCTCCGTATAAATGCACCTGCACTGTGATAGTCTCAGAGGTCCGTTAAAAGTGCAGAGAGCATCATGAAGAACAAGGAACACACCAGGCAGGTCCGAGATACTGTTGTGAAGAAGTTTAAAGCCGGATTTGGATATAAAAATATTTCCCAAGCTTTAAACATCCCAAGGAGCACTGTGCAAGCGATAATATTGAAATGGAAGGAGTATCAGACCACTGCAAATCTACCAAGACCTGGCCGTCCCTCTAAACTTTCAACTCATACAAGGAGAAGACTGATCTGAGATGCAGCCAAGAGGCCCATGATCACTCTGGATGAACTGCAGAGATCTACAGCTGAGGTGGGAGACTCTGTCCATAGGACAACAATCAGTCGTATATTGCACAAATCTGGCCTTTATGGAAGAGTGGCAAGAAGAAAGCCATTTCTTAAAGATATCCACAAAAAGTGTTGTTTAAAGTTTGCCACAAGCCACCTGGGAGACACACCGAACATGTGGAAGAAGGTGCTCTGGTCAGATGAAACCAAAATTGAACTTTTTGGCAACAATGCAAAACGTTATGTTTGGCGTAAAAGCAACACAGCTGAACACACCATCCCCACTGTCAAACATGGTGGTGGCAGCATCATGGTTTGGGCCTGCTTTTCTTCAGCAGGGACAGGGAAGATGGTTAAAATTGATGGGAAGATGGATGGAGCCAAATACAGGACCATTCTGGAATCTCAGTCTATTGATGTAATAGAGTTGAGTTCACCCTAGTAAACTATGGGAGGATATATGGCTGATATCTCAGTCTATTGGGTTCACCCTAGTAAACTATAGGAGGATGTATGGCTGATATCTCAGTCTATTGGGTTCACCCTAGTAAACTATAGGAGGGTGTATGGCTGATATCTCAGTCTATTGGGTTCACCCTAGTAAACTATAGGAGGGTGTATGGCTGATATCTCAGTCTATTGGGTTCACCCTAGTAAACTATAGGAGGATATATGGCTGATATCTCAGTATATTGATGATGTAATAGAGTTGGGTTCACCCTAGAAAACTATAGGAGGATATATGGCTGATATCTCAGTATATTGCTGATGTAATATAGTTGGGTTCACCCTAGTAAACTATAGGAGGATATATGGATGATAGCTCAGACTATTGGTTTCACCCTAGAAAACTATAGGAGGATATATGGCTGATATCTCAGTCTATTGATGTAATAGAGTTGGGTTCACCCTAGTAAACTATAGGAGGATATATGGCTGATATCTCAGTCTATTGGGTTCACCCTAGTAAACTATAGGAGGATATATGGCTGATATCTCAGTCTATTGGGTTCACCCTAGTAAACTATAGGAGGATATATGGCTGATATCTCAGTCTATTGGGTTCACCCTAGTAAACTATAGGAGGATATATGGCTGTTATCTCAGTCTATTGGGTTCACCCTAGTAAACTATAGGAGGATATATGGCTGATATCTCAGTCTATTGGGTTCACCCTAGTAAACTATAGGAGGATATATGGCTGATATCTCAGTCTATTGATGTAATAGAGTTGGGTTCACTCTAGTAAACTATAGGAGGATATATGGTTGATATCTCAGTCTATTGATGTAATAGAGTTGGGTTCACTCTAGTAAACTATAGGAGGATATATGGTTGATATCTCAGTATATTGCTGATGTAATAGCGTTGGGTTCACCCTAGTAAACTATAGGAGGATATATGGCTGATATCTCAGTCTATTGATGTAATAGAGTTGGGTTCACCCTAGTAAACTATAGGAGGATATATGGCTGATATCTCAGTCTATTGGGTTCACCCTAGTAAACTATAGGAGGATATATGGCTGATATCTCAGTCTATTGGGTTCACCCTAGTAAACTATAGGAGGATATATGGCTGATATCTCAGTCTATTGGGTTCACCCTAGTAAACTATAGGAGGATTAATGGCTGATATCTCAGTCTATTGGGTTCACCCTAGTAAACTATAGGAGGATATATGGCTGATATCTCAGTCTATTGGGTTCACCCTAGTAAACTATAGGAGGATATATGGCTGATATCTCAGTCTATTGGGTTCACCCTAGTAAACTATAGGAGGATATATGGCTGATATCTCAGTCTATTGGGTTCACCCTAGTAAACTATAGGAGGATGTATGGCTGATATCTCAGTCTATTGTACTGTAGATGTAATAGAGTTGGGTTCACCCTAGTAAACTAAAGGAGGATATATGGCTGATATCTCAGTCTATTGATGTAATAGAGTTGAGTTCACCCTAGTAAACTATGGGAGGATATATGGCTGATATCTCAGTCTATTGGGTTCACCCTAGTAAACTATAGGAGGATGTATGGCTGATATCTCAGTCTATTGGGTTCACCCTAGTAAACTATAGGAGGGTGTATGGCTGATATCTCAGTCTATTGATGTAATAGAGTTGGGTTCACCCTAGTAAACTATAGGAGGATTAATGGCTGATATCTCAGTCTATTGGGTTCACCCTAGTAAACTATAGGAGGATATATGGCTGATATCTCAGTCTATTGGGTTCACCCTAGTAAACTATAGGAGGATATATGGCTGATATCTCAGTCTATTGGGTTCACCCTAGTAAACTATAGGAGGATATATGGCTGATATCTCAGTCTATTGGGTTCACCCTAGTAAACTATAGGAGGATGTATGGCTGATAACTCAGTCTATTGATGTAATAGACTTGGGTTCACCCTAGTAAACTATAGGAGGATATATGGCTGATATCTCAGTCTATTGATGTAATAGAGTTGGGTTCACCCTAGTAAACTATAGGAGAATATATGGCTGATATCTCAGTCTATTGATGTAATATAGTTGGGTTCACCCTAGTAAACTATAGGAGCATATATGGCTGATATCTTAGTCTATTGATGTAATAGAGTTGGGTTCACCCTAGTAAACTATAGGAGGATATATGGCTGATATCTCAGTCTATTGATGTAATAGAGTTGAGTTCACCCTAGTAAACTATAGGAGCATATATGGCTGATATCTTAGTCTATTGATGTAATAGAGTTGGGTTCACCCTAGTAAACTATAGGAGCATATATGGCTGATATCTCAGTCTATTGATGTAATAGAGTTGGGTTCACCCTAGTAAACTATAGGAGCATATATGGCTGATATCTCAGTCTATTGATGTAATAGAGTTGAGTTCACCCTAGTAAACTATAGGAGGATATATGGCTGATATCTCAGTCTATTGGGTTCACCCTAGTAAACTATAGGAGGGACATATGGCTGATATCTCAGTCTATTGGGTTCACCCTAGTAAACTATTGGAGGATATATGGCTGATATCTCAGTCTATTGGGTTCACCCTAGTAAACTATAGGAGGATATATGGCTGATATCTCAGTCTATTGATGTAAAAGAGTTGGGTTCACCCTAGTAAACTATAGGAGGATATATGGCTGATATCTCAGTCTGTTGACGTAATAGATTTGGGTTCACCCTAGTAAACTATAGGAGGGACATATGGCTGATATATCAGTCTATTGGGTTCACCCTAGTAAACTATAGGAGGATATATGGCTGATATCTCAGTCTATTGGGTTCACCCTAGTAAACTATAGGAGGATATATGGCTGATATCTCAGTCTATTGGGTTCACCCTAGTAAACTATAGGAGGATATATGGCTGATATCTCAGTCTATTGGGTTCACCCTAGTAAACTATAGGAGGATGTATGGCTGATATCCCAGTCTATTGGGTTTACCCTAGTAAAATATAGGAGGATGTATGGCTGATATCTCAGTCTATTGATGTAATAGACTTGGGTTCACCCTAGTAAACTATAGGAGGATATATGGCTGATATCTCAGTCTATTGAGTTCACCCTAGTAAACTATAGGAGGATATATGGCTGATATCTCAGTCTATTGATGTAATAGACTTGGGTTCACCATAGTAAACTATAGGAGGATATATGGTTGATATCTCAGTATATTGAGGATGTAATAGAGTTGGGTTCACCCTAGAAAACTATAGGAGGATATATGGCTGATATCTCAGTCTATTGCTGATGTAATATAGTTCGGTTCACCCTAGTAAACTATAGGAGGATATATGGATGATATCTCAGACTATTGGTTTCACCCTAGAAAACTATAGGAGGATATATGGCTGATATCTCAGTCTATTGATGTAATAGAGTTGGGTTCACCCTAGTAAACTATAGGAGGATATATGGCTGATATCTCAGTCTATTGATGTAATAGAGTTGGGTTCACCCTAGTAAACTATAGGAGGATATATGGCTGATATCTCAGTCTATTGGGTTCACCCTAGTAAACTATAGGAGGATATATGGCTGATAACTCAGTCTATTGGGTTCACCCTAGTAAACTATAGGAGGATATATGGCTGATATCTCAGTCTATTGGGTTCACCCTAGTAAACTATAGGAGGATATATGGCTGATATCTCAGTCTATTGGGTTCACCCTAGTAAACTATAGGAGGATATATGGCTGATATCTCAGTCTATTGATGTAATAGAGTTGGGTTCACCCTAGTAAACTATAGGATGATATATGGCTGATATCTCAGTCTATTGATGTAATAGAGTTGGGTTCACCCTGGTAAACTATAGGAGGATATATGGCTGATATCTCAGTCTATTGGGTTCACCCTAGTAAACTATAGGAGGATATATGGCTGATATCTCAGTCTATTGGGTTCACCCTAGTAAACTATAGGAGGATATATGGCTGATATCTCAGTCTATTGGGTTCACCCTAGTAAACTATAGGAGGATATATGGCTGATATCTCAGTATATTGATGTAATAGAGTTGGGTTCACCCTCGTAAACTATAGGAGGATATATGGCTGATATCTCAGTCTATTGATGTAATAGAGTTGAGTTCACCCTAGTAAACTATAGGAGCATATATGGCTGATATCTCAGTCTATTGATGTAATAGAGTTGGGTTCACCCTAGTAAACTATAGGAGGATATATGGCTGATATCTCAGTCTATTGATGTAATAGAGTTGAGTTCACCCTAGTAAACTATAGGAGCATATATGGCTGATATCTTAGTCTATTGATGTAATAGAGTTGGGTTCACCCTAGTAAACTATAGGAGGATATATGGCTGATATCTCAGTCTATTGATGTAATAGAGTTGAGTTCACCCTAGTAAACTATAGGAGCATATATGGCTGATATCTTAGTCTATTGATGTAATAGAGTTGGGTTCACCCTAGTAAACTATAGGAGCATATATGGCTGATATCTCAGTCTATTGATGTAATAGAGTTGGGTTCACCCTAGTAAACTATAGGAGCATATATGGCTGATATCTCAGTCTATTGATGTAATAGAGTTGAGTTCACCCTAGTAAACTATAGGAGGATATATGGCTGATATCTCAGTCTATTGGGTTCACCCTAGTAAACTATAGGAGGGACATATGGCTGATATCTCAGTCTATTGGGTTCACCCTAGTAAACTATTGGAGGATATATGGCTGATATCTCAGTCTATTGGGTTCACCCTAGTAAACTATAGGAGGATATATGGCTGATATCTCAGTCTATTGATGTAATAGAGTTGGGTTCACCCTAGTAAACTATAGGAGGATATATGGCTGATATCTCAGTCTGTTGACGTAATAGATTTGGGTTCACCCTAGTAAACTATAGGAGGGACATATGGCTGATATATCAGTCTATTGGGTTCACCCTAGTAAACTATAGGAGGATATATGGCTGATATCTCAGTCTATTGGGTTCACCCTAGTAAACTATAGGAGGATATATGGCTGATATCTCAGTCTATTGGGTTCACCCTAGTAAACTATAGGAGGATATATGGCTGATATCTCAGTCTATTGGGTTCACCCTAGTAAACTATAGGAGGATGTATGGCTGATATCCCAGTCTATTGGGTTTACCCTAGTAAACTATAGGAGGATATATGGCTGATATCTCAGTCTATTGGGTTCACCCTAGTAAAATATAGGAGGATGTATGGCTGATATCTCAGTCTATTGATGTAATAGACTTGGGTTCACCCTAGTAAACTATAGGAGGATATATGGCTGATATCTCAGTCTATTGAGTTCACCCTAGTAAACTATAGGAGGATATATGGCTGATATCTCAGTCTATTGATGTAATAGACTTGGGTTCACCCTAGAAAACTATAGGAGGATATATGGCTGATATCTCAGTCTATTGCTGATGTAATATAGTTGGGTTCACCCTAGTAAACTATAGGAGGATATATGGATGATATCTCAGACTATTGGTTTCACCCTAGAAAACTATAGGAGGATATATGGCTGATATCTCAGTCTATTGATGTAATAGAGTTGGGTTCACCCTAGTAAACTATAGGAGGATATATGGCTGATATCTCAGTCTATTGATGTAATAGAGTTGGGTTCACCCTAGTAAACTATAGGAGGATATATGGCTGATATCTCAGTCTATTGGGTTCACCCTAGTAAACTATAGGAGGATATATGGCTGATATCTCAGTCTATTGGGTTCACCCTAGTAAACTATAGGAGGATATATGGCTGATATCTCAGTCTATTGATGTAATAGAGTTGGGTTCACCCTAGTAAACTATAGGATGATATATGGCTGATATCTCAGTCTATTGATGTAATAGAGTTGGGTTCACCCTGGTAAACTATAGGAGGATATATGGCTGATATCTCAAAGTCTATTGGGTTCACCCTAGTAAACTATAGGAGGATATATGGCTGATATCTCAGTCTATTGGGTTCACCCTAGTAAACTATAGGAGGATATATGGCTGATATCTCAGTCTATTGGGTTCACCCTAGTAAACTATAGGAGGATATATGGCTGATATCTCAGTATATTGATGTAATAGAGTTGGGTTCACCCTCGTAAACTATAGGAGGATATATGGCTGATATCTCAGTCTATTGATGTAATAGAGTTGGGTTCACCCTAGTAAACTATAGGAGGGTGTATGGCTGATATCTCAGTCTATTGGGTTCACCCTAGTAAACTATAGGAGGGTGTATGGCTGATATCTCAGTATATTGATGATGTAATAGAGTTGGGTTTTATGGTTACTAGTAAAACACGAAGTTGGAGAAGGACAGACTTTCACACACAACTCACCCTTCTGCTGTCTGATCTCTGTGGACAGAAGATAAAACATGATGCATTATGGGTACTAGAACATGAAGACAGACTACATCCTCTCTATTCTGACCTCCTGACCTCATGGGCATTAATATGGAGTTGGTCCCCCTTTGCTGCTATAACAGCCTCCACTATTCTGGGAAGGCTTTCCACTAGATGATGGAGCATTGCTGTGGGGACTTGCTCCCATTCAGCCACAAGAGCATTAGTGAGGTCTCCCTCTCTCTCTTCTCTCAGAGGACCTGAGCCCTAGGACCATGCCTCAGGACAATCTGGTATGATGACTCCTTGCTGTCCCCAGTCCACCTGGTCGTGCTGCTGCTCCAGTTTCAACTGTTCTGCCTGGAACCCTGACCTGCTGGTTTCAACTCTCTAGAGACAGCAGGAGCGGTAGAGATACTCTCAATGATCGGCTATGAAAAGCCAACTGACATTTACTCCTGAGGTGCTGACCTGTTGCACCCTCACACTCTCCACTGTGATTATTATTATTTGACCATGCTGGTCATTTCTGAACGTTTGAAAATCTTGGCCATGTTCTGTTATAATCTCCACCCGGCACAGCCAGAAGAGGCCTGGTCACCCCTCAGAGCCTGGTTCCTCTCTACCCAGTACAGCAAGTAGAGGACTGGTCACCCCTCAGAACCTGGTTCCTCTGGTCTACCCAGTACAGCCAGTAGAGGACTGGTCACCCCTCAGAGCCTGTTTCCTCTGGTCTACCCAGTACAGCCAGTAGAGGACTGGTCACCCCTCAGAGCCTGTTTCCTCTGGTCTACCTAGTACAGCCAGTAGAGGACTGGTCACCCCTCAGAGCCTGGTTCCTCCGGTCTACCCAGTAGAGCCAGTAGAGGACTGGTCACCCCTCAGAGCCTGGTTCCTCTGGTCTACCCAGTACAGCCAGTAGAGGACTGGTCACCCCTCAGAACCTGGTTCCTCTCTACCCAGTACAGTCATTAGAGGACTGGTCACCCCTCAGAGCCTGGTTCCTCTGGTCTACCCAGTACAGCCAGTAGAGGACTGGTCAACCCTCAGAGCCTGGTTCCTCTGGTCTACCAGGTACAGCCAGTAGAGGACTGGTCACCCCTCAGAGCCTGGTTCCTCTGGTCTACCCAGTACAGCCAGTAGAGGACTGGTCAACCCTCAGAGCCTGGTTCCTCTGGTCTACCCAGTACAGCCAGTAGAGGACTGGTCACCCCTCAGAGCCTGGTTCCTCTCTACCCAGTACAGCCAGTAGAGGACTGGTCACCCCTCAGAGCCTGGTTCCTCTGGTCTACCCAGTACAGCCAGTAGAGGACTGGTCACCCCTCAGAGCCTGGTTCCTCTCTACCCAGTACAGCCAGTAGAGGACTGGTTACCCCTCAGAGCCTGGTTCCTCTCTACCCAGTACAGTCAGTAGAGGACTGGTCACCCTTCAGAGCCTGGTTCCTCTCTACCCAGTACAGTCAGTAGAGGACTGGTCACCCCTCAGAGCCTGGTTCCTCTCTACCCAGTACAGCCAGTAGAGGACTGGTCACCCCTCAGAGCCTGGTTCCTCTGGTCTACCCAATACAGCCAGTAGAGGACTGATCACCCCTCAGAGCCTGGTTCCTCTGGTCTACCCAATACAGCCAGTAGAGGACTGGTCACCCCTCAGAGCCTGGTTCCTCTGGTCTACCCAGTACAGCCAGTAGATGACTGGTCACCCCTCAGAGCCTGGTTCCTCTCTACCCAGTACAGCAGGTAGAGGACTGGTCACCCCTCAGAGCCTGGTTCCTCTGGTCTACCCAGTACAGCCAGAAGAGGAATGGTCACCCCTCAGAGCCTGGTTCCTCTCTACCCAGTACAGCCAGTAGAGGACTGGTCACCCCTCAGAGCCTGGTTCCTCTACCCAGACAGACAGACAGTAACAGACAGTAACAGACAGACAGACAGACAGACAGACAGGAACACAGACAGGAACACAGACAGACAGACAGACAGACAGACAGACAGGAACACAAACAGACAGACAGACAGACAGGAACATAGTTTTCACTTAAATCAATGAAATACATGCAGTTGTGCACACAGACTTTCACACAACTTACCGTTCTCTTTTCTGAGCTCCCCTGTAAACAGAAGACAGAGAAGATAAAACATGATGTATTATGGGTACTAGAACACAGGCTACATCCTCTCTATTCTGACCTCCTCTGTAGACAGTAGATAAAACATGATGTATTATGGGTACTAGAACATGAAGACAGACTACATCCTCTCTATTCTGACGTCCTCTGTAGACAGTAGATAAAACATGATGTATTATGGGTACTAGAACATGAAGACAGACTACATCCTCTCTATTCTGACCTCCTCTGTAGACAGTAGATAAAACATGATGTATTATGGGTACTAGAACATGAAGACAGACTACATCCTCTCTATTCTGACCTCCTCTGTAGATAGTAGATAAAACATGATGTATTATGGGTACTAGAACATGAAGACAGACTACATCCTCTCTATTCTGACCTTTTCACTTAAATAATCATTGGACTGGTCACCCCTCAGAGCCTGGTTCCTCTGGTCTACCCAGTACAGTCAGTAGAGGACTGGTCACCCCTCAGAGCCTGGTTCCTCTCTACCCAGTACAGCCAGTAGAGGACAGGTCACCCCTCAGAGCCTGGTTCCTCTGGTCTACCCAGTACAGCCAGTCGAGGACTGGTCACCCCTCAGAGCCTGGTTCATCTCTACCCAGTACAGCCAGTAGAGGACTGGTCACCCCTCAGAGCCTGTTTCCTCTCTACCCAGTACAGCCAGTAGAGGACTGGTCACCCCTCAGAGCCTGGTTCCTCTCTACCCAGTATAGCCAGTAGGGGACTGGTCACCCCTCAGAGCCTGGTTCCTCTCTACCCAGTACAGCCAGTAGAGGACTGGTCACCCCTCAGAGCCTGGTTCCTCTGGTCTACCCAGTACAGCCAGTAGAGGACTGGTCACCCCTCAGAGCCTGGTTCCTCTCTATCCAGTACAGCCAGTAGAGGACTGGTCACCCCTCAGAGCCTGGTTCCTCTGGTCTACCCAGTACAGCCAGTAGAGGACTGGTCACCCCTCAGAGCCTGGTTCCTCTGGTCTACCCAGTACAGCCAGTAGAGGACTGGCCACCCCTCAGAACCTGTTTCCTCTGGTCTACCCAGTACAGCCAGTAGAGGATTGGTCACCCCTCAGAGCCTGGTTCCTCTCTACCCAGTATAGCCAGTAGGGGACTGGTCACCCCTCAGAGCCTGGTTACTCTCTACCCAGTACAGCCAGTAGAGGACTGGTCACCCCTCAGAGCCTGGTTCCTCTGGTCTACCCAATACAGCCAGTAGAGGACTGGCCACCCCTCAGAACCTGTTTCCTCTGGTCTACCCAGTACAGCCAGTAGAGGACTGGTCACCCCTCAGAGCCTGGTTCCTCTCTACCCAGTATAGCCAGTAGGGGACTGGTCACCCCTCAGAGCCTGGTTCCTCTCTACCCAGTATAGCCAGTAGGGGACTGGTCACCCCTCAGAGCCTGGTTCCTCTCTACCCAGTATAGCCAGTAGGGGACTGGTCACCCCCCAGAGCCCTCAAGACCATTTCAAGGACAGCTTTTTTCCATCTACGTAACATTGCAAAAATCAGGAACTTTCTGTCCAAAAATGATGCAGAAAAATTAATCCATGCTTTTGTCACTTCCAGGTTAGACTACTGCAATGCTCTACTTTCCGGCTACCCGGATAAAGCACTAAATAAACTTCAGTGCTAAATACGGCTGCTAGAATCCTGACTAGAACCAAAAAATTTGATCATATTACTCCAGTGCTAGCCTCTCTACACTGGCTTCCTGTCAAAGCAAGGGCTGATTTCAAGGTTTTACTGCTAACCTACAAAGCATTACATGGGCTTGCTCCTATCTATCTCTCTGATTTGGTCCTGCCGTACATACCTACACGTACGCTACGGTCACAAGACGCAGGCCTCCTAATTGTCCCTAGAATTTTTAAGCAAACAGCTGGAGGCAGGGCTTTCTCCTATAGAGCTCCATTTTTATGGAACGGTCTGCCTACCCATGTCAGAGACGCAAACTCGGTCTCAACCTTTAAGTCTCTACTGAAGACTCATCTCTTCAGTGGGTCATATGATTGAGTGTAGTCTGGCCCAGGAGTGGGAGGGTGAACGGAAAGGCTCTGGAGCAACGAACCACCCTTGCTGTCTCTGCCTGGCCGGTTCCCCTCTTTCCACTGGGATTCTCTGCCTCTAACCCTATTACAGGGGCTGAGTCACTGGCTTTACTGGGGCTCTCTCATGCCGTCCCTGGAGGGGGTGCGTCACCTGAGTGGGTTGAGTCACTGATGTGGTCATCCTGTCTGGGTTGGCGCCCCCCCCCCCTTAAGTTGTGCCGTGGCGGAGGTCTTTGTGGGCTATACTCAGCCTTGTCTCAGGATGGTATGTTGGTGGTTGAAGATATCCCTCTAGTGGTGTGGGGGCTGTGCTTTGGCAAAGTGGGTGGGGTTATATCCTTCCTGTTTGGCCCTGTCCGGGGGTGTCCTCGGAGTGGGCCACAGTGTCTCCTGACCCCTCTTGTCTCAGCCTCCAGTATTTATGCTGCAGTAGTTTATGTGTCGGGGGGCTAGGGTCAGTTTGTTATATCTGGAGTACTTCTCCTGTCCTATTCGGTGTCCTGTGTGAATCTAAGTGTGCGTTCTCTAATTCTCTCCTTCTCTCTTTCTCTCTCTCGGAGGACCTGAGCCCTAGGACCATGCCCCAGGACTACCTGACATGATGACTCCTTGCTGTCCCCAGTCCACCTGGCTGTGCTGCTGCTCCAGTTTCAACTGTTCTGCCTTATTATTATTCGACCATGCTGATCATTTATGAACATTTGAACATCTTGGCCATGTTCTGTTATAATCTCCACCCGGCACAGCCAGAAGAGGACTGGCCATCCCACATATGCTCTCTCTAATTCTCTCTTTCTTTCTCTCTCTCGGAGGACCTGAGCCCTAGGACCATGCCCCAGGAATACCTGACATGATGACTCCTTGCTGTCCCCAGTCCACCTGACTGTGCTGCTGCTCCAGTTTCAACTATTCTGCCTTATTATTATTCGACCATGCTGGTCATTTATGAACATTTGAACATCTTGACCATGTTTTGTTATAATCTCCACCCGGCACAGCCAGAAGAGGACTGGCCACCCCACATAGCCTGGTTCCTCTCTAGGTTTCTTCCTAGGTTTTGGCCTTTCTAGGGAGTTTTTCCTAGCCACCGTGCTTCTTCACCTGCATTGCTTGCTGTTTGGGGTTTTAGGCTGGGTTTCTGTACAGCACTTTGAGATATCAGCTGATGTACGAAGGGCTATATAAAATAAATTTGATTGATTGATTGATTGAGCCTGGTTCCTCTCTACCCAGTACAGCCAGTAGAGGACTGGTCACCCCTCAGAGCCTGGTTCCTCTACCCAGACAGACAGACAGTAACAGACAGACAGACAGACAGACAGACAGACAGACAGACAGGAACACAGACAGACAGACAGGAACACAGACAGACAGACAGGAACACAGACAGACAGACAGGAACACAGACAGACAGACAGGAACACAGACAGACAGACAGACAGGAACACAGACAGACAGGAACACAGACAGACAGACAGACAGACAGGAACACAGACAGACAGGAACACAGACAGACAGACAGACAGACAGACAGACAGGAACACAGACAGACAGGAACACAGACAGACAGACAGGAACACAGACAGACAGACCGGAACACAGACAGACAGACAGACAGACAGACAGACAGACAGACAGACAGACAGAGGACTGGTCACCCCTCAGAGCCTGGTTCCTCTCTACCCAGTACAGCCAGTAGAGGACTGGTCACCCCTCAGAGCCTGGTTCCTCTGGTCTACCCAGTCCAGCCAGTAGAGGACTGGTCACCCCTCAGAGCCTGGTTCCTCTGGTCTACCCAATACAGCCAGTAGAGGACTGATCACCCCTCAGAGCCTGGTTCCTCTGGTCTACCCAATACAGCCAGTAGAGGACTGGTCACCCCTCAGAGCCTGGTTCCTCTGGTCTACCCAGTACAGCCAGTAGATGACTGGTCACCCCTCAGAGCCTGGTTCCTCTCTACCCAGTACAGCAGGTAGAGGACTGGTCACCCCTCAGAGCCTGGTTCCTCTGGTCTACCCAGTACAGCCAGAAGAGGACTGGTCACCCCTCAGAGCCTGGTTCCTCTCTACCCAGTACAGCCAGTAGAGGACTGGTCACCCCTCAGAGCCTGGTTCCTCTACCCAGACAGACAGACAGTAACAGACAGTAACAGACAGACAGACAGACAGACAGACAGACAGACAGACAGACAGACAGACAGACAGACAGACAGACAGACAGACAGACAGAGGACTGGTCACCCCTCAGAGCCTGGTTCCTCTCTACCCAGTACAGCCAGTAGAGGACTGGTCACCCCTCAGAGCCTGGTTCCTCTACCCAGACAGACAGACAGTAACAGACAGTAACAGACAGACAGACACACAGACAGGAACACAGACAGACAGACAGACAGACAGACAGACAGGAACACAAACAGACAGACAGACAGACAGACAGGAACATAGTTTTCACTTAAATCAATGAAATACATGCAGTTGTGCACACAGACTTTCACACAACTTACCGTTCTCTTTTCTGAGCTCCCCTGTAAACAGAAGACAGAGAAGATAAAACATGATGTATTATGGGTACTAGAACATGAAGACAGACTACATCCTCTCTATTCTGACCTCCTCTGTAGACAGTAGATAAAACATGATGTATTAGATGAACCAGAAACCAGGAACATGAAGGGCCTCTCAGAGCCTGGTTCCTCTCTACCCAGTACAGCCAGTAGAGGACTGGTCACCCCTCAGAGCCTGGTTCCTCTCTACCCAGTACAGCCAGTAGAGGACTGGTCACCCCTCAGAACCTGGTTCCTCTCTACCCAGTACAGTCATTAGAGGACTGGTCACCCCTCAGAGCCTGGTTCCTCTGGTCTACCCAGTACAGCCAGTAGAGGACTGGTCACCCCTCAGAGCCTGGTTCCTCTGGTCTACCCAGTACAGCCAATAGAGGACTGGACATCCCTCAGAGCCTGGTTCCTCTGGTCTACCCAGTACAGCCAGTAGAGGACTGGTCACCCCTCAGAGCCTGGTTCCTCTCTACCCAGTACAGACAGTAGAGGACTGGTCACCCCTCAGAGCCTGGTTCCTCTCTACCCAGTACAGACAGTAGAGGACTGGTCACCCCTCAGAACCTGGTTCCTCTGGTCTACCCAGTACAGCCAGTAGAGGACTGGTCACCCCTCAGAGCCTGGTTCCTCTGGTCTACCCAGTACAGCCAGTAGAGGACTGGTCACCCCTCAGAACCTGGTTCCTCTCTACCCAGTACAGACAGTAGAGGACTGGTCACCCCTCAGAGCCTGGTTCCTCTCTACCCAGTACAGCCAGTAGAGGACTGGTCACCCCTCAGAGCCTGGTTCCTCTCTACCAGTATAGACAGTAGAGGACTGGTCACCCCTCAGAGCCTGGTTCCTCTCTACCCAGTACAGCCAGTAGAGGACTGGTCACCCCTCAGAGCCTGGTTCCTCTCTACCCAGTACAGCCAGTAGAGGACTGGTCACACTCAGAGCCTGGTTCCTCTGGTCTACCCAATACAGCCAGTAGAGGACTGGTCACCCCTCAGAGCCTGGTTCCTCTCTACCCAGTACAGCCAGTAGAGGACTGGTCACCCCTCATAGCCTGGTTCCTCTGGTCTACCCAATACAGCCAGTAGAGGACTGGTCACCCCTCAGAACCTGGTTCCTCTGGTCTACCCAGTACAGCCAGTAGAGGACTGGTCACCCCTCAGAGCCTGGTTCCTCTCTACCCAGTACAGCAAGTAGAGGACTGGTCACCCCTCAGAGCCTGTTTCCTCTGGTCTACCCAGTACAGCCAGTAGAGGACTGGTCACCCCTCAGAGCCTGGTTCCTCTGGTCTACCCAGTAGAGCCAGTAGAGGACTGGTCACCCCTCAGAGCCTGGTTCCTCTGGTCTACCCAGTACAGCCAGTAGAGGACTGGTCACCCCTCAGAACCTGGTTCCTCTCTACCCAGTACAGTCATTAGAGGACTGGTCACCCCTCAGAGCCTGGTTCCTCTGGTCTACCCAGTACAGCCAGTAGAGGACTGGTCAACCCTCAGAGCCTGGTTCCTCTGGTCTACCAGGTACAGCCAGTAGAGGACTGGTCACCCCTCAGAGCCTGGTTCCTCTGGTCTACCCAGTACAGCCAGTAGAGGACTGGTCAACCCTCAGAGCCTGGTTCCTCTGGTCTACCCAGTACAGCCAGTAGCGGACTGGTCACCCCTCAGAGCCTGGTTCCTCTCTACCCAGTACAGCCAGTAGAGGACTGGTCACCCCTCAGAGCCTGGTTCCTCTGGTCTACCCAGTACAGCCAGTAGAGGACTGGTCACCCCTCAGAGCTTGGTTCCTCTATAACCAGTATAGCCAGTAGAGGACTGGTCACCCCTCAGAGCCTGGTTCCTCTGGTCTACCCAGTACAGCCAGTAGAGGACTGGTCACCGCCTCAGAGCCTGGTTCCTCTCTACCCAGTACAGCCAGTAGAGGACTGGTCACCCCTCAGAGCCTGGTTCCTCTCTACCCAGTACAGTCAGTAGAGGACTGGTCACCCCTCAGAGCCTGGTTCCTCTCTACCCAGTACAGTCAGTAGAGGACTGGTCACCCCTCAGAGCCTGGTTCCTCTCTACCCAGTACAGCCAGTAGAGGACTGGTCACCCCTCAGAGCCTGGTTCCTCTGGTCTACCCAGTCCAGCCAGTAGAGGACTGGTCACCCCTCAGAGCCTGGTTCCTCTGGTCTACCCAATACAGCCAGTAGAGGACTGATCACCCCTCAGAGCCTGGTTCCTCTGGTCTACCCAATACAGCCAGTAGAGGACTGGTCACCCCTCAGAGCCTGGTTCCTCTGGTCTACCCAGTACAGCCAGTAGATGACTGGTCACCCCTCAGAGCCTGGTTCCTCTCTACCCAGTACAGCAGGTAGAGGACTGGTCACCCCTCAGAGCCTGGTTCCTCTCTACCCAGTACAGCCAGTAGAGGACTGGTCACCCCTCAGAGCCTGGTTCCTCTACCCAGACAGACAGACAGACAGTAACAGACAGACAGACAGACAGACAGACAGACAGACAGACAGACAGGAACACAGACAGACAGACAGGAACACAGACAGACAGACAGGAACACAGACAGACAGACAGGAACACAGACAGACAGACAGGAACACAGACAGACAAGACAGACAGGAACACAGACAGACAGGAACACAGACAGACAGGAACACAGACAGGAACACAGACAGACAGACAGACAGACAGACAGACAGGAACACAGACAGACAGGAACACAGACAGACAGACAGACAGACAGACAGACAGACAGGAACACAAACAGACAGACAGACAGACAGGAACACAGACAGACAGACAGACAGACAGACAGGAACACAGACACACAGGAACACAGACAGACAGACAGGAACACAAACAGACAGACAGGAACACAGACAGACAGACAGACAGACAGACAGACAGACAGACAGACAGACAGACAGACAGACAGACAAGAACATAGTTTTCACTTAAATCAATGAAATACATGCAGTTGTGCACACAGACTTTCACACAACTTACAGTTCTCTTGTCTGAGCTCCCCTGTAAACAGAAGACAGAGAAGATAAAACATGATGTATTATGGGTACTAGAACATGAAGACAGACTACATCCTCTCTATTCTGACCTCCTCTGTAGACAGTATATAAAACATGATGTATTATGGGTACTAGAACATGAAGACAGACTACATCATCTCTATTCTGACCTCCTCTATAGACAGTAGATAAAACATGATGTATTATGGGTACTAGAACATGAAGACAGACTACATCCTCTCTATTCTGACCTCCTCTGTAGACAGTAGATAAAACATGATGTATTATGGGTACTAGAACATGAAGACAGACTACATCCTCTCTATTCTGACCTCCTCTGTAGACAGTAGATAAAACATGATGTATTAGATGAACCAGAAACCAGGAACATGAAGGGCCTCTCAGAGCCTGGTTCCTCTCTACCCAGTACAGCCAGTAGAGGACTGGTCACCCCTCAGAGCCTGGTTCCTCTGGTCTACCCAGTACAGCCAGTAGAGGACTGGTCACCCCTCAGAGCCTGGTTCCTCTGGTCTACCCAGTACAGCCAGTAGAGGACTGGTCACCCCTCAGAGCCTGGTTCCTCTCTACCCAGTACAGACAGTAGAGGACTGGTCACCCCTCAGAGCCTGGTTCCTCTCTACCCAGTACAGTCAGTAGAGGACTGGTCACCCCTCAGAGCCTGGTTCCTCTCTACCCAGTACAGACAGTAGAGGACTGGTCACCCCTCAGAGCCTGGTTCCTCTCTATCCAGTACAGACAGTAGAGGACTGGTCACCCCTCAGAGCCTGGTTCCTCTCTACCCAGTACAGCCAGTAGAGGACTGGTCACCCCTCAGAGCCTGGTTCCTCTCTACCCAGTACAGCCAGCAGAGGACTGGTCACCCCTCAGAGCCTGGTTCCTCTCTAACCAGTACAGCCAGTAGAGGACTGGTCACCCCTCAGAACCTGGTTCCTCTCTACCCAGTACAGCCAGTAGAGGACTGGACACCCCTCAGAACCTGGTTCCTCTCTACCCAGTACAGCCAGTAGAGGACTGGTCACCCCTCATAGCCTGGTTCCTCTCTATCCAGTACAGCCAGTAGAGGACTGGTCACCCCTCAGAGCCTGGTTCCTCTGGTCTACCCAGTACAGCCAGTAGAGGACTGGCCACCCCTCAGAGCCTGGTTCCTCTCTACCCAGTACAGCCAGTAGAGGACTGGTCACCCCTCATAGCCTGGTTCCTCTCTATCCAGTACAGCCAGTAGAGGACTGGTCACCCCTCAGAGCCTGGTTCCTCTCGTCTACCCAGTACAGCCAGTAGGGGACTGGTCACCCCTCAGAGCCTGGTTCCTCTCTACCCAGTACAGCCAGTAGAGGACTGGTCACCCCTCAGAGCCTGGTTCCTCTGGTCTACCCAGTACAGCCAGTAGAGGACTGGTCACCCCTCAGAGCCTGGTTCCTCTCTACCCAGTACAGCCAGTAGAGGACTGGTCACCCCTCAGAGCCTGGTTCCTCTCTACCCAGTACAGCCAGTAGAGGACTGGTCACCCCTCAGAGCCTGGTTCCTCTGGTCTACCCAGTACAGCCAGTAGAGGACTGGTCTCCCCTCAGAGCCTGGTTCCTCTGGTCTACCCAGTACAGCCAGTAGAGGACTGGTCACCCCTCAGAGCCTGGTTCCTCTGGTCTACCCAGTACAGCCAGTAGAGGACTGGTCACCCCTCAGAGCCTGGTTCCTCTCTACCCAGTACAGTCAGTAGAGGACTGGTCACCCCTCAGAGCCTGGTTCCTCTCTACCCAGTATAGCCAGTAGGGGACTGGTCACCCCTCAGAACCTGGTTCCTCTCTACCCAGTACAGACAGTAGAGGACTGGTCACCCCTCAGAGCCTGGTTCCTCTCTACCCAGTACAGTCACTAGAGGACTGGTCACCCCTCAGAGCCTGGTTCCTCTCTACCCAGTACAGCCAATAGAGGACTGGTCACCCCTCAGAGCCTGGTTCCTCTCTATCCAGTACAGCCAGTAGAGGACTGGTCACCCCTCAGAGCCTGGTTCCTCTCTACCCAGTAGAGCCAGTAGAGGACTGGTCAGCCCTCAGAGCCTGGTTCCTCTCTACCCAGTACAGCCAGTAGAGGACTGGTCACCCCTCAGAGCCTGGTTCCTCTCTACCCAGTAGAGCCAGTAGAGGACTGGTCAGCCCTCAGAGCCTGGTTCCTCTCTACCCAGTATAGCCAGTAGGGGACTGGTCACCCCTCAGAACCTGGTTCCTCTGGTCTACCCAGTACAGCCAGTAGAGGACTGGTCACCCCTCAGAGCCTGGTTCCTCTCTACCCAGTACAGCCAGTAGAGGACTGGTCACCCCTCAGAGCCTGGTTCCTCTCTACCCAGTATAGCCAGTAGGGGACTGGTCACCCCTCAGAACCTGGTTCCTCTGGTCTACCCAGTACAGCCAGTAGAGGACTGGTCACCCCTCAGAGCCTGGTTCCTCTGGTCTACCCAGTACAGCCAGTAGAGGACTGGTCACCCCTCAGAGCCTGGTTCCTCTGGTCTACCCAGTACAGCCAGTAGAGGACTGGTCACCCCTCAGAGCCTGGTTCCTCTCTACCGAGTACAGCCAGTAGAGGACTGGTCACCCCTCAGAGCCTGGTTCCTCTCTACCCAGTATAGCCAGTAGGGGACTGGTCACCCCTCAGAACCTGGTTCCTCTCTACCCAGTACAGTCAGTAGAGGACTGGTCACCCCTCAGAGCCTGGTTCCTCTGGTCTACCCAGTACAGCCAGTAGAGGACTGGTCACCCCTCAGAACCTGGTTCCTCTCTACCCAGTACAGACAGTAGAGGACTGGTCACCCCTCAGAGCCTGGTTCCTCTCTACCCAGTACAGTCACTAGAGGACTGGTCACCCCTCAGAGCCTGGTTCCTCTCTACCCAGTACAGCCAATAGAGGACTGGTCACCCCTCAGAGCCTGGTTCCTCTATCCAGTACAGCCAGTAGAGGACTGGTCACCCCTCAGAGCCTGGTTCCTCTCTACCCAGTAGAGCCAGTAGAGGACTGGTCAGCCCTCAGAGCCTGGTTCCTCTGGTCTACCCAGTACAGCCAGTAGAGGACTGGTCACCCCTCAGAGCCTGGTTCCTCTGGTCTACCAACTACAGCCAGTAGAGGACTGGTCACCCCTCAGAGCTTGGTTCCTCTGGTCTACCCAGTACAGCCAGTAGAGGACTGGTCACCCCTCAGAGCCTGGTTCCTCTCTACCCAGTACAGCCAGTAGAGGACTGGTCACCCCTCAGAGCCTGGTTCCTCTGGTCTACCCAGTACAGCCAGTAGAGGACTGGTCACCCCTCAGAGCCTGGTTCCTCTCTACCCAGTACAGTCAGTAGAGGACTGGTCACCCCTCAGAGCCTGGTTCCTCTGGTCTACCCAGTACAGCCAGTAGAGGACTGGTCACCCCTCAGAGCCTGGTTCCTCTCTACCCAGTACAGACAGTAGAGGACTGGTCACCCCTCATAGCCTGGTTCCTCTGGTCTACCCAGTACAGCCAGTAGAGGACTGGTCACCCCTCAGAGCCTGGTTCCTCTGGTCTACCCAGTACAGCCAGTAGAGGACTGGTCACCCCTCAGAGCCTGGTTCCTCTCTACCCAGTAGAGCCAGTAGAGGACTGGTCAGCCCTCAGAGCCTGGTTCCTCTCTATCCAGTACAGCCAGTAGAGGACTGGTCACCCCTCAGAGCCTGGTTCCTCTCTACCCAGTAGAGCCAGTAGAGGACTGGTCAGCCCTCAGAGCCTGGTTCCTCTCTACCCAGTACAGTCACTAGAGGACTGGTCACCCCTCAGAGCCTGGTTCCTCTCTACCCAGTACAGCCAATAGAGGACTGGTCACCCCTCAGAGCCTGGTTCCTCTCTATCCAGTACAGCCAGTAGAGGACTGGTCAGCCCTCAGAGCCTGGTTCCTCTGGTCTACCCAGTACAGCCAGTAGAGGACTGGTCAGCCCTCAGAGCCTGGTTCCTCTGGTCTACCCAGTACAGCCAGTAGAGGACTGGTCACCCCTCAGAGCCTGGTTCCTCTGGTCTACCCAGTACAGCCAGTAGAGGACTGGTCACCCCTCAGAGCCTGGTTCCTCTGGTCTACCCAGTACAGCCAGTAGAGGACTGGTCACCCCTCAGAGCCTGGTTCCTCTCTACCCAGTATAGCCAGTAGGGGACTGGTCACCCCTCAGAACCTGGTTCCTCTCTACCCAGTACAGTCAGTAGAGGACTGGTCACCCCTCAGAGCCTGGTTCCTCTGGTCTACCCAGTACAGCCAGTAGAGGACTGGTCACCCCTCAGAACCTGGTTCCTCTCTACCCAGTACAGACAGTAGAGGACTGGTCACCCCTCAGAGCCTGGTTCCTCTCTACCCAGTACAGTCACTAGAGGACTGGTCACCCCTCAGAGCCTGGTTCCTCTCTACCCAGTACAGCCAATAGAGGACTGGTCACCCCTCAGAGCCTGGTTCCTCTCTACCCAGTAGAGCCAGTAGAGGACTGGTCAGCCCTCAGAGCCTGGTTCCTCTGGTCTACCCAGTACAGCCAGTAGAGGACTGGTCACCCCTCAGAGCCTGGTTCCTCTGGTCTACCCAGTACAGCCAGTAGAGGACTGGTCACCCCTCAGAGCTTGGTTCCTCTGGTCTACCCAGTACAGCCAGTAGAGGACTGGTCACCCCTCAGAGCCTGGTTCCTCTCTACCCAGTACAGCCAGTAGAGGACTGGTCACCCCTCAGAGTCTGATTCCTCTCTACCCAGTACAGCCATTAGAGGACTGGTCACCCCTCAGAACCTGGTTCCTCTGGTCTACCCAGTACAGCCAGTAGAGGACTGGTCACCCCTCAGAGCCTGGTTCCTCTCTACCCAGTACAGCCAGTAGAGGACAGGTCACCCCTCAGAGCCTGGTTCCTCTCTACCCAGTATAGCCAGTAGGGGACTGGTCACCCCTCAGAACCTGGTTCCTCTCTACCCAGTACAGTCAGTAGAGGACTGGTCACCCCTCAGAGCCTGGTTCCTCTGGTCTACCCAGTACAGCCAGTAGAGGACTGGTCACCCCTCAGAACCTGGTTCCTCTGGTCTACCCAGTACAGCCAGTAGAGGACTGGTCACCCCTCATAGCCTGGTTCCTCTCTACCCAGTAGAGCCAGTAGAGGACTGGTCAGCCCTCAGAGCCTGGTTCCTCTGGTCTACCCAGTACAGCCAGTAGGGGACTGGTCACCCCTCAGAACCTGGTTCCTCTCTACCCAGTACAGTCAGTAGAGGACTGGTCACCCCTCAGAGCCTGGTTCCTCTGGTCTACCCAGTACAGCCAGTAGAGGACTGGTCACCCCTCAGAACCTGGTTCCTCTGGTCTACCCAGTACAGCCAATAGAGGACTGGTCACCCCTCAGAGCCTGGTTCCTCTCTACCCAGTACAGCCAATAGAGGACTGGTCACCCCTCAGAGCCTGGTTCCTCTCTATCCAGTACAGCCAGTAGAGGACTGGTCAGCCCTCAGAGCCTGGTTCCTCTGGTCTACCCAGTACAGCCAGTAGAGGACTGGTCACCCCTCAGAGCCTAGTTCCTCTGGTCTACCCAGTACAGCCAGTAGAGGACTGATCACCCCTCAGAGCCTGGTTCCTCTGGTCTACCCAGTACAGCCAGTAGAGGACTGGTCACCCCTCAGAGCCTGATTCCTCTCTACCCAGTATAGCCATTAGAGGACTGGTCACCCCTCAGAGCCTGGTTCCTCTGGTCTACCCAGTACAGCCAGTAGAGGACTGGTCACCCCTCAGAACCTGGTTCCTCTCTACCCAGTACAGACAGTAGAGGACTGGTCACCCCTCAGAGCCTGGTTCCTCTCTACCCAGTACAGCCAATAGAGGACTGGTCACCCCTCAGAGCCTGGTTCCTCTCTACCCAGTAGAGCCAGTAGAGGACTGGTCAGCCCTCAGAGCCTGGTTCCTCTCTACCCAGTAGAGCCAGTAGAGGACTGGTCACCCCTCAGAGCCTGGTTCCTCTCTACCCAGTACAGCCAATAGAGGACTGGTCACCCCTCAGAGCCTGGTTCCTCTCTATCCAGTACAGCCAGTAGAGGACTGGTCACCCCTCAGAGCCTGGTTCCTCTGGTCTACCCAGTACAGCCAGTAGAGGACTGGTCACCCCTCAGAGCCTGGTTCCTCTGGTCTACCCAGTACAGCCAGTAGAGGAGTGGTCACCCCTCAGAGCCTGGTTCCTCTCTACCCAGTAGAGCCAGTAGAGGACTGGTCAGCCCTCAGAGCCTGGTTCCTCTCTACCCAGTAGAGCCAGTAGAGGACTGGTCACCCCTCAGAGCCTGGTTCCTCTCTACCCAGTACAGCCAATAGAGGACTGGTCACCCCTCAGAGCCTGGTTCCTCTCTATCCAGTACAGCCAGTAGAGGACTGGTCACCCCTCAGAGCCTGGTTCCTCTGGTCTACCCAGTACAGCCAGTAGAGGACTGGTCACCCCTCAGAGCCTGGTTCCTCTGGTCTACCCAGTACAGCCAGTAGAGGAGTGGTCACCCCTCAGAGCCTGGTTCCTCTCTACCCAGTACAGCCAGTAGAGGACTGGTCACCCCTCAGAGCCTGGTTCCTCTCTACCCAGTATAGCCAGTAGGGGACTGGTCACCCCTCAGAACCTGGTTCCTCTCTACCCAGTACAGTCAGTAGAGGACTGGTCACCCCTCAGAGCCTGGTTCCTCTGGTCTACCCAGTACAGCCAGTAGAGGACTGGTCACCCCTCAGAGCCTGGTTCCTCTGGTCTACCCAGTACAGCCAGTAGAGGACTGGTCACCCCTCAGAGCCGGGTTCCTCTGGTCTACCCAGTACAGCCAAGAGAGGACTGGTCACCCCTCAGAGCCTGGTTCCTCTGGTCTACCCAGTACAGCCAGTAGAGGACTGGTCACCCCTCAGAGCCTGGTTCCTCTGGTCTACCCAGTACAGCCAGTAGAGGACTGGTCACCCCTCAGAGCCGGGTTCCTCTGGTCTACCCAGTACAGCCAAGAGAGGACTGGTCACCCCTCAGAACCTGGTTCCTCTCTACCCAGTACAGCCATTAGAGGACTGGTCACCCCTCAGAGCCTGGTTCCTCTGGTCTACCCAGTACAGCCAGTAGAGGACTGGTCACCCCTCAGAGCCTGGTTCCTCTGGTCTACCCAGTACAGCCAGTAGAGGACTGGTCACCCCTCAGAGCCTGCTTCCTCTCTACCCAGTACAGCCAGTAGAGGACTGGTCACCCCTCAGAGCCTTGTTCCTCTCTACCCAGTACAGCCAGTAGAGGACTGGTCACCCCTCAGAGCCTGGTTCCTCTGGTCTACCCAGTACAGCCAGTAGAGGACTGGTCACCCCTCAGAGCCGGGTTCCTCTGGTCTACCCAGTACAGCCAGTAGAGGACTGGTCACCCCTCAGAGCCTGGTTCCTCTGGTCTACCCAGTACAGCCAGTAGAGGACTGGTCACCCCTCAGAGCCTGGATCCTCTCTACCCAGTACAGCCAGTAGAGGACTGGTCACCCCTCAGAGCCTTGTTCCTCTCTACCCAGTACAGCAAGTAGAGGACTGGTCACCCCTCAGAGCCTGGTTCCTCTCTATCCAGTACAGCCAGTAGAGGACTGGTCACCCCTCAGAGCCTGGTTCCTCTCTATCCAGTACAGCCAGTAGAGGACTGGTCACCCCTCAGAGCCTGGTTCCTCTGGTCTACCCAGTACAGCCAGTAGAGGACTGGTCACCCCTCAGAGCCTGGTTCCTCTCTACCCAGTACAGTCACTAGAGGACTGGTCACCCCTCAGAGCCTGGTTCCTCTGGTCTACCCAGTAGAGCCAGTAGAGGACTGGTCAGCCCTCAGAACCTGGTTCCTCTGGTCTACCCAGTACAGCCAGTAGAGGACTGGTCACCCCTCAGAGCCTGGTTCCTCTCTACCCAGTACAGCCAGTAGAGGACTGGTCACCCCTCAGAGCCTGGTTCCTCTCTACCCAGTACAGCCAGTAGAGGACTGGTCGCCCCTCAGAGCCTGGTTCCTCTACCCAGACAGACAGACAGTAACAGACAGACAGACAGACAGACAGACAGACAGACAGGAACACAGACAGACAGACAGGAACACAGACAGACAGACAGGAACACAGACAGACAGACAGACAGGAACACAGACAGACAGACAGGAACACAGACAGACAGGAACACAGACAGACAGACAGACAGACAGACAGACAGACAGACAGACAGACAGACAGACAGACAGACAGACAGACAGACAGACAGACAGGAACACAGACAGACAGGAACACAGACAGACAGGAACACAGACAGACAGGAACACAGACAGACAGGAACACAGACAGACAGGAACACAGACAGACAGGAACACAGACAGACAGACAGACAGGAACACAGACAGACAGGAACACAGACAGACAGGAACACAGACAGACAGGAACACAGACAGACACGAACACAGACAGACACAACAGAAAGACAGACAGGAACACAGACAGACAGGAACACAGACAGACAGACAGACAGACAGACAGGAACACAGACAGACAGACAGACAGACAGACAGACAGACAGACAGACAGACAGACAGACAGACAGACAGACAGACAGACAGACAGGAACATAGTTTTCACTTAAATCAATGAAATACATGCAGTTGTGCACACAGACTTTCACACAACTTACCGTTCTCTTTTCTGAGCTCCTCTGTAAACAGAAGACAGAGAAGATAAAACATGATGTATTATGGGTACTAGAACATGAAGACAGACTACATCCTCTCTATTCTGACCTCCTCTGTAGACAGTAGATAAAACATGATGTATTATGGGTACTAGAACATGAAGACAGGCTACATCCTCTCTATTCTGACCTCCTCTGTAGACAGTAGATAAAACATGATGTATTATGGGTACTAGAACATGAAGACAGGCTACATCCTCTCTATTCTGACCTCCTCTGTAGACAGTAGATAAAACATGATGTATTAGATGAACCAGAAACCAGGAACATGAAGGGCTTCTCAGAGCCTGGTTCCTCTCTACCCAGTACAGACAGTAGAGGACTGGTCACCCCTCAGAGCCTGGTTCCTCTCTACCCAGTACAGCCAGTAGAGGACTGGTCACCCCTCAGAGCCTGGTTCCTCTCTACCAGTACAGCCAGTAGAGGACTGGTCACCCCTCAGAGCCTGGTTCCTCTCTACCCAGTACAGCCAGTAGAGGACTGGTCACCCCTCAGAGCCTGGTTCCTCTCTACCCAGTACAGCCAGTAGAGGACTGGTCACCCCTCAGAGCCTGGTTCCTCTCTACCAGTACAGCCAGTAGAGGACTGGTCACCCCTCAGAACCTGGTTCCTCTCTACCCAGTACAGCCAGTAGAGGACTGGTCACCCCTCAGAGCCTGGTTCCTCTCTACCCAGTACAGTCAGTAGAGGACTGGTCACCCCTCAGAGCCTGGTTCCTCTCTACCCAGTACAGCCAGTAGAGGACTGGTCACCCCTCAGAGCCTGGTTCCTCTGGTCTACCCAGTACAGCCAGTAGAGGACTGGCCACCCCTCAGAGCCTGGTTCCTCTCTACCCAGTACAGCCAGTAGAGGACTGGTCACCCCTCATAGCCTGGTTCCTCTCTATCCAGTACAGCCAGTAGAGGACTGGTCACCCCTCAGAGCCTGGTTCCTCTCTACCCAGTACAGCCAGTAGAGGACTGGTCACCCCTCAGAGCCTGGTTCCTCTCTACCCAGTACAGCCAGTAGAGGACTGGTCAACCCTCAGAGCCTGGTTCCTCTCGTCTACCCAGTACAGCCAGTAGAGGACTGGTCACCCCTCATAGCCTGGTTCCTCTCTACCCAGTACAGCCAGTAGAGGACTGGTCACCCCTTAGAACCTGGTTCCTCTCTACCCAGTACAGCCAGTAGAGGACTGGTCACCCCTCAGAGCCTGGTTCCTCTCTACCCAGTACAGCCAGTAGAGGACTGGTCAGCCCTCAGAGCCTGGTTCCTCTGGTCTACCCAGTACAGCCAGTAGAGGACTGGTCACCCCTCAGAGCCTGGTTCCTCTGGTCTACCCAGTACAGCCAGTAGAGGACTGGTCACCCCTCAGAGCCTGGTTCCTCTCTACCCAGTACAGCCAGTAGAGGACTGGTCACCCCTCAGAGCCTGGTTCCTCTCTACCCAGTACAGCCAGTAGAGGACTGGTCACCCCTCAGAACCTGGTTCCTCTCTACCCAGTACAGCCAGTAGAGGACTGGTCACCCCTCAGAGCCTGGTTCCTCTCTACCCAGTATAGCCAGTAGGGGACTGGTCACCCCTCAGAACCTGGTTCCTCTCTACCCAGTACAGTCAGTAGAGGACTGGTCACCCCTCAGAGCCTGGTTCCTCTGGTCTACCCAGTACAGCCAGTAGAGGACTGGTCACCCCTCAGAGCCTGGTTCCTCTCTACCCAGTAGAGCCAGTAGAGGACTGGTCAGCCCTCAGAGCCTGGTTCCTCTGGTCTACCCAGTACAGCCAGTAGAGGACTGGTCACCCCTCAAAGCCTGGTTCCTCTGGTCTACCCAGTACAGCCAGTAGAGGACTGGTCACCCCTCAGAGTCTGGTTCCTCTGGTCTACCCAGTACAGCCAGTAGAGGACTGGTCAACCCTCAGAGCCTGATTCCTCTCTACCCAGTATAGCCATTAGAGGACTGGTCACCCCTCAGAGCCTGGTTCCTCTGTTCTACCCAGTACAGCCAGTAGAGGACTGGTCACCCCTCAGAACCTGGTTCCTCTCTACCCAGTACAGACAGTAGAGGACTGGTCACCCCTCAGAGCCTGGTTCCTCTCTACCCAGTACAGTCACTAGAGGACTGGTCAACCCTCACAGCCTGGTTCCTCTCTACCCAGTACAGCCAATAGAGGACTGGTCACCCCTCAGAGCCTGGTTCCTCTCTATCCAGTACAGCCAGTAGAGGACTGGTCACCCCTCAGAGCCTGGTTCCTCTCTACCCAGTAGAGCCAGTAGAGGACTGGTCAGCCCTCAGAGCCTGGTTCCTCTGGTCTACCCAGTACAGCCAGTAGAGGACTGGCCACCCCTCAGAGCCTGGTTCCTCTCTACCCAGTACAGCCAGTAGAGGACTGGTCACCCCTCATAGCCTGGTTCCTCTCTATCCAGTACAGCCAGTAGAGGACTGGTCACCCCTCAGAGCCTGGTTCCTCTCTACCCAGTACAGCCAGTAGAGGACTGGTCACCCCTCAGAGCCTGGTTCCTCTCGTCTACCCAGTACAGCCAGTAGAGGACTGGTCACCCCTCATAGCCTGGTTCCTCTCTACCCAGTACAGCCAGTAGAGGACTGGTCACCCCTTAGAACCTGGTTCCTCTCTACCCAGTACAGCCAGTAGAGGACTGGTCACCCCTCAGAGCCTGGTTCCTCTGGTCTACCAAGTACAGCCAGTAGAGGACTGGTCACCCCTCAGAGCCTGGTTCCTCTCTACCCAGTACAGCCAGTAGAGGACTGGTCACCCCTCAGAGCCTGGTTCCTCTCTACCCAGTACAGCCAGTAGAGGACTGGTCAGCCCTCAGAGCCTGGTTCCTCTGGTCTACCCAGTACAGCCAGTAGAGGACTGGTCACCCCTCAGAGCCTGGTTCTTCTGGTCTACCCAGTACAGCCAGTAGAGGACTGGTCACCCCTCAGAGCCTGGTTCCTCTCTACCCAGTACAGCCAGTAGAGGACTGGTCACCCCTCAGAGCCTGGTTCCTCTCTACCCAGTACAGCCAGTAGAGGACTGGTCAACCTCTGAGCCTGGTTCCTCTATACCCAGTATAGCCAGTAGGGGACTGGTCACCCCTCAGAACCTGGTTCCTCTCTACCCAGTACAGTCAGTAGAGGACTGGTCACCCCTCAGAGCCTGGTTCCTCTGGTCTACCCAGTACAGCCAGTAGAGGACTGGTCACCCCTCAGAGCCTGGTTCCTCTGGTCTACCCAGTACAGCCAGTAGAGGACTGGTCACACCTCAGAACCTGGTTCCTCTCTACCCAGTACAGACAGTAGAGGACTGGTCACCCCTCAGAGCCTGGTTCCTCTCTACAGCCAGTAGAGGACTGGTCACCCCTCAGAGCCTGGTTCCTCTGGTCTACCCAGTACAGCCAGTAGAGGACTGGTCAACCCTCAGAGCCTGATTCCTCTCTACCCAGTAGAGCCATTAGAGGACTGGTCACCCCTCAGAGCCTGGTTCCTCTGGTCTACCCAGTACAGCCAGTAGAGGACTGGTCACCCCTCAGAACCTGGTTCCTCTCTACCCAGTACAGACAGTAGAGGACTGGTCACCCCTCAGAGCCTGGTTCCTCTCTACCCAGTACAGCCAGTAGAGGACTGGTACCCCTCAGAGCCTGGTTCCTCTGGTCTACCCAGTACAGCCAGTAGAGGACTGGTCACCCCTCAGAGCCTGGTTCCTCTCTACCCAGTACAGCCAATAGAGGACTGGTCACCCCTCAGAGCCTGGTTCCTCTCTATCCAGTACAGCCAGTAGAGGACTGGTCACCCCTCAGAGCCTGGTTCCTCTCTACCCAGTAGAGCCAGTAGAGGACTGGTCAGCCCTCAGAGCCTGGTTCCTCTGGTCTACCCAGTACAGCCAGTAGAGGACTGGTCACCCCTCATAGCCTGGTTCCTCTGGTCTACCCAGAACAGCCAGTAGAGGACTGGTCACCCCTCAGAGCCTGATTCCTCTCTACCCAGTATAGCCATTAGAGGACTGGTCACCCCTCAGAGCCTGGTTCCTCTGGTCTACCCAGTACAGCCAGTAGAGGACTGGTCACCCCTCAGAGCCTGGTTCCTCTGGTCTACCCAGTACAGCCAGTAGAGGACTGGTCACCCCTCAGAGCCTGGTTCCTCTGGTCTACCCAGTACAGCCAGTAGAGGACTGGTCACCCCTCAGAACCTGGTTCCTCTCTACCCAGTACAGCCAATAGAGGACTGGTCACCCCTCAGAGCCTGGTTCCTCTCTACCCAGTATAGCCAGTAGGGGACTGGTCACCCCTCAGAACCTGGTTCCTCTCTACCCAGTACAGTCAGTAGAGGACTGGTCACCCCTCAGAGCCTGGTTCCTCTGGTCTACCCAGTACAGCCAGTAGAGGACTGGTCACCCCTCAGAACCTGGTTCCTCTCTACCCAGTACAGTCACTAGAGGACTGGTCACCCCTCAGAGCCTGGTTCCTCTCTACCCAGTACAGCCAATAGAGGACTGGTCACCCCTCAGAGCCTGGTTCCTCTCTATCCAGTACAGCCAGTAGAGGACTGGTCACCCCTCAGAGCCTGGTTCCTCTCTACCCAGTAGAGCCAGTAGAGGACTGGTCAGCCCTCAGAGCCTGGTTCCTCTGGTCTACCCAGTACAGCCAGTAGAGGACTGGTCACCCCTCAGAGCCTGGTTCCTCTGGTCTACCCAGTACAGCCAGTAGAGGACTGGTCACCCCTCAGAGCCTGGTTCCTCTGGTCTACCCAGTACAGCCAGTAGAGGACTGGTCACCCCTCAGAACCTGGTTCCTCTCTACCCAGTACAGTCACTAGAGGACTGGTCACCCCTCAGAGCCTGGTTCCGCTCTACCCAGTACAGCCAATAGAGGACTGGTCACCCCTCAGAGCCTGGTTCCTCTGGTCTACCCAGTACAGCCAGTAGAGGACTGGTCACCCCTCAGAGCCTGATTCCTCTCTACCCAGTATAGCCATTAGAGGACTGGTCACCCCTCAGAGCCTGGTTCCTCTCTACCCAGTACAGCCAGTAGAGGACTGGTCACCCCTCAGAGCCTGGTTCCTCTGGTCTACCCAGTACAGCCAGTAGAGGACTGGTCACCCCTCAGAGCCTGATTCCTCTCTACCCAGTATAGCCATTAGAGGACTGGTCACCCCTCAGAGCCTGGTTCCTCTGGTCTACCCAGTACAGCCAGTAGAGGACTGGTCACCCCTCAGAACCTGGTTCCTCTCTACCCAGTACAGCCAATAGAGGACTGGTCACCCCTCAGAGCCTGGTTCCTCTCTACCCAGTATAGCCAGTAGGGGACTGGTCACCCCTCAGAACCTGGTTCCTCTCTACCCAGTACAGTCAGTAGAGGACTGGTCACCCCTCAGAGCCTGGTTCCTCTGGTCTACCCAGTACAGCCAGTAGAGGACTGGTCACCCCTCAGAACCTGGTTCCTCTCTACCCAGTACAGTCACTAGAGGACTGGTCACCCCTCAGAGCCTGGTTCCTCTCTACCCAGTACAGCCAATAGAGGACTGGTCACCCCTCAGAGCCTGGTTCCTCTCTATCCAGTACAGCCAGTAGAGGACTGGTCACCCCTCAGAGCCTGGTTCCTCTCTACCCAGTAGAGCCAGTAGAGGACTGGTCAGCCCTCAGAGCCTGGTTCCTCTGGTCTACCCAGTACAGCCAGTAGAGGACTGGTCACCCCTCAGAGCCTGGTTCCTCTGGTCTACCCAGTACAGCCAGTAGAGGACTGGTCACCCCTCAGAGCCTGGTTCCTCTGGTCTACCCAGTACAGCCAGTAGAGGACTGGTCACCCCTCAGAGCCTGATTCCTCTCTACCCAGTATAGCCATTAGAGGACTGGTCACCCCTCAGAGCCTGGTTCCTCTGGTCTACCGAGTACAGCCAGTAGAGGACTGGTCACCCCTCAGAACCTGGTTCCTCTGGTCTACCCAGTACAGCCAGTAGAGGACTGGTCACCCCTCAGAGCCTGGTTCCTCTGGTCTACCCAGTACAGCCAGTAGAGGACTGGTCACCCCTCAGAGCCTGGTTCCTCTGGTCTACCCAGTACAGCCAGTAGAGGACTGGTCACCCCTCAGAGCCTGATTCCTCTCTACCCAGTATAGCCATTAGAGGACTGGTCACCCCTCAGAGCCTGGTTCCTCTGGTCTACCGAGTACAGCCAGTAGAGGACTGGTCACCCCTCAGAACCTGGTTCCTCTGGTCTACCCAGTACAGCCAGTAGAGGACTGGTCACCCCTCAGAGCCTGGTTCCTCTGGTCTACCCAGTACAGACAGTAGAGGACTGGTCACCCCTCAGAGCCTGGTTCCTCTGGTCTACCCAGTACAGCCAGTAGAGGACTGGTCACCCCTCAGAGCCTGATTCCTCTCTACCCAGTATAGCCATTAGAGGACTGGTCACCCCTCAGAGCCTGGTTCCTCTGGTCTACCCAGTACAGCCAGTGGAGGACTGGTCACCCCTCAGAACCTGGTTCCTCTCTACCCAGTACAGACAGTAGAGGACTGGTCACCCCTCAGAGTCTGATTCCTCTCTACCCAGTACAGCCATTAGAGGACTGGGCACCCCTCAGAGCCTGGTTCCTCTGGTCTACCCAGTACAGCCAGTAGAGGACTGGTCACCCCTCAGAGCCTGGTTCCTCTCTACCCAGTACAGCCAGTAGAGGACTGGTCACCCCTCAGAGCCTGGTTCCTCTCTACCCAGTACAGCCAGTAGAGGACTGGTCACCCCTCAGAGCCTGGTTCCTCTCTATCCAGTACAGCCAGTAGAGGACTGGTCACCCCTCAGAGCCTGGTTCCTCTCTACCCAGTAGAGCCAGTAGAGGACTGGTCAGCCCTCAGAGCCTGGTTCCTCTGGTCTACCCAGTACAGCCAGTAGAGGACTGGGCACCCCTCAGAGCCTGGTTCCTCTCTATCCAGTACAGCCAGTAGAGGACTGGTCACCCCTCAGAGCCTGGTTCCTCTCTACCCAGTACAGACAGTAGAGGACTGGTCACCCCTCAGAGCCTGGTTCCTCTGGTCTACCCAGTACAGCCATTAGAGGACTGGGCACCCCTCAGAGCCTGGTTCCTCTGGTCTACCCAGTACAGCCAGTAGAGGACTGGTCACCCCTCAGAGCCTGGTTCCTCTGGTCTACCCAGTACAGCCAGTAGAGGACTGGTCACCCCTCAGAACCTGGTTCCTCTCTACCCAGTACAGCCAGTAGAGGACTGGTCACCCCTCAGAGCCTGGTTCCTCTCTACCCAGTACAGCCAGTAGAGGACTGGTCACCCCTCAGAGCCTGGTTCCTCTCTACCCAGTACAGCCAGTAGAGGACTGGTCACCCCTCAGAGCCTGGTTCCTCTCTACCCAGTACAGCCAGTAGAGGACTGGTCACCCCTCAGAGCCTGGTTCCTCTCTACCCAGTACAGCCAGTAGAGGACTGGTCACCCCTCAGAGCCTGGTTCCTCTCTACCCAGTACAGCCAGTAGGGGACTGGTCACCCCTCAGAGCCTGGTTCCTCTAGACAGACAGACAGACAGACAGTAACATAGACAGACAGACAGGTCTGTGATTAATACAGACTGGTCTGAAGGTAACCTGGTATAAATGAATAGAGTCTAATGGACAGTATATGGGTCATTCCTAGTTATATCCTGATCTAATACAGGACTGGTCTGAAGGTAACCTGGTATAAATGAATAGAGTCTAATGGACAGTATATGGGTCAATCCTAGAGATCAAGGACCAGTCAGACATCAATGACCAGTCAGACATCAAGGACCAGTCAGACATCAAGGACCAGTCAGAGATCAAGGACCAGTCAGACATCAATGACCAGTCAGAGATCAAGGACCAGTCAGAGATCAAGGACCAGTCAGAGATCAAGGACCAGTCAGAGATCAAGGACCAGTCAGACATCAAGGACCAGTCAGAGATCAAGGACCAGTCAGAGATCAAGGACCAGTCAGAGATCAAGGACCAGTCAGAGGTCAAGGACCAGTCAGATATCAAGTACCAGTCAGAGATCAAGGACCAGTCAGACATCAAGGACCAGTCAGAGATCAAGGACCAGTCAGAGATCAAGGACCAGTCAGAGATCAAGGACCAGTCAGACATCAAGGACCAGTCAGAGATCAAGGACCAGTCAGACATCAATGACCAGTCAGAGATCAAGGACCAGTCAGACATCAAGGACCAGTCAGAGATCAAGGACCAGTCAGACATCAAGGACCAGTCAGAGATCAATGACCAGTCAGAGATCAAGGACCAGTCAGAGATCAAGGACCAGTCAGAGATCAAGGACCAGTCAGAGATCAATGACCAGTCAGAGATCAAGGACCAGTCAGACATCAAGGACCAGTCAGAGATCAATGACCAGTCAGAGGTCAAGGACCAGTCAGAGGTCAAGGACCAGTCAGATATCAAGTACCAGTCAGAGATCAAGGACCAGTCAGACATCAAGGACCAGTCAGAGATCAAGGACCAGTCAGAGATCAAGGACCAGTCAGAGATCAATGACCAGTCAGAGGTCAAGGACCAGTCAGATATCAAGTACCAGTCAGAGATCAAGGACCAGTCAGACATCAAGGACCAGTCAGAGGTCAAGGACCAGTCAGATATCAAGTACCAGTCAGAGATCAAGGACCAGTCAGACATCAAGGACCAGTCAGATATCAAGTACCAGTCAGAGATCAAGGACCAGTCAGACATCAATGACCAGTCAGACATCAAGGACCAGTCAGAGATCAAGGACCAGTCAGAGATCAAGGACCAGTCAGACATCAATGACCAGTCAGAGATCAAGGACCAGTCAGAGATCAAGGACCAGTCAGAGATCAAGGACCAGTCAGAGATCAAGGACCAGTCAGACATCAAGGACCAGTCAGAGATCAAGGACCAGTCAGAGATCAAGGACCAGTCAGAGATCAAGGACCAGTCAGAGATCAAGGACCAGTCAGAGGTCAAGTACCAGTCAGAGATCAAGGACCAGTCAGACATCAAGGACCAGTCAGAGATCAAGGACCAGTCAGAGATCAAGGACCAGTCAGAGATCAAGGACCAGTCAGACATCAAGGACCAGTCAGAGATCAAGGACCAGTCAGACATCAATGACCAGTCAGAGATCAAGGACCAGTCAGACATCAAGGACCAGTCAGAGATCAAGGACCAGTCAGAGATCAAGGACCAGTCAGACATCAAGGACCAGTCAGAGATCAATGACCAGTCAGAGATCAAGGACCAGTCAGAGATCAAGGACCAGTCAGAGATCAAGGACCAGTCAGAGATCAATGACCAGTCAGAGATCAAGGACCAGTCAGACATCAAGGACCAGTCAGAGATCAATGACCAGTCAGAGGTCAAGGACCAGTCAGAGGTCAAGGACCAGTCAGATATCAAGTACCAGTCAGAGATCAAGGACCAGTCAGACATCAAGGACCAGTCAGAGATCAAGGACCAGTCAGAGATCAAGGACCAGTCAGAGATCAAGGACCAGTCAGAGGTCAAGGACCAGTCAGATATCAAGTACCAGTCAGAGATCAAGGACCAGTCAGACATCAAGGACCAGTCAGAGGTCAAGGACCAGTCAGATATCAAGTACCAGTCAGAGATCAAGGACCAGTCAGACATCAAGGACCAGTCAGATATCAAGTACCAGTCAGAGATCAAGGACCAGTCAGACATCAAGGACCAGTCAGAGGTCAAGGACCAGTCAGAGGTCAAGGACCAGTCAGATATCAAGTACCAGTCAGAGATCAATGACCAGTCAGAGATCAAGGACCAGTCAGACATCAAGGACCAGTCAGAGATCAAGGACCAGTCAGACATCAAGGACCAGTCAGAGATCAAGGACCAGTCAGAGATCAAGGACCAGTCAGAGATCAAGGACCAGTCAGAGGTCAAGGACCAGTCAGATATCAAGTACCAGTCAGAGATCAAGGACCAGTCAGACATCAAGGACCAGTCAGAGGTCAAGGACCAGTCAGATATCAAGTACCAGTCAGAGATCAAGGACCAGTCAGACATCAAGGACCAGTCAGATATCAAGTACCAGTCAGAGATCAAGGACCAGTCAGACATCAAGGACCAGTCAGAGGTCAAGGACCAGTCAGAGGTCAAGGACCAGTCAGATATCAAGTACCAGTCAGAGATCAATGACCAGTCAGAGATCAAGGACCAGTCAGACATCAAGGACCAGTCAGACATCAATGACCAGTCAGAGGTCAAGGACCAGTCAGAGATCAAGGACCAGTCAGAGATCAAGGACCAGTCAGAGATCAAGGACCAGTCAGAGATCAAGGACCAGTCAGACATCAAGGACCAGTCAGAGATCAATGACCAGTCAGAGGTCAAGGACCAGTCAGAGGTCAAGGACCAGTCAGATATCAAGTACCAGTCAGAGGTCAAGGACCAGTCAGAGGTCAAGGACCAGTCAGAGGTCAAGGACCAGTCAGAGGTCAAGGACCAGTCAGATATCAAGGACCAGTCAGAGGTCAAGGACCAGTCAGAGGTCAAGGACCAGTCAGATATCAAGTACCAGTCAGAGGTCAAGGACCAGTCAGACATCAATGACCAGTCAGAGATCAAGGACCAGTCAGACATCAAGGACCAGTCAGACATCAATGACCAGTCAGAGGTCAAGGACCAGTCAGAGATCAAGGACCAGTCAGAGGTCAAGGACCAGTCAGACATCAATGACCAGTCAGAGATCAAGGACCAGTCAGAGATCAAGGACCAGTCAGAGATCAAGGACCAGTCAGAGATCAAGGACCAGTCAGACATCAAGGACCAGTCAGAGATCAAGGACCAGTCAGAGATCAAGGACCAGTCAGACATCAATGACCAGTCAGAGATCAAGGACCAGTCAGAGATCAAGGACCAGTCAGAGATCAAGGACCAGTCAGAGATCAAGGACCAGTCAGAGATCAAGGACCAGTCAGAGGTCAAGGACCAGTCAGATATCAAGTACCAGTCAGAGATCAAGGACCAGTCAGACATCAAGGACCAGTCAGAGATCAAGGACCAGTCAGAGATCAAGGACCAGTCAGAGATCAAGGACCAGTCAGACATCAAGGACCAGTCAGAGATCAAGGACCAGTCAGACATCAATGACCAGTCAGAGATCAAGGACCAGTCAGACATCAAGGACCAGTCAGAGATCAAGGACCAGTCAGAGATCAAGGACCAGTCAGAGGTCAAGGACCAGTCAGATATCAAGTACCAGTCAGAGATCAAGGACCAGTCAGACATCAAGGACCAGTCAGAGATCAAGGACCAGTCAGAGATCAAGGACCAGTCAGAGATCAAGGACCAGTCAGACATCAAGGACCAGTCAGAGATCAAGGACCAGTCAGACATCAATGACCAGTCAGAGATCAAGGACCAGTCAGACATCAAGGACCAGTCAGAGATCAAGGACCAGTCAGAGATCAAGGACCAGTCAGAGGTCAAGGACCAGTCAGATATCAAGTACCAGTCAGAGATCAAGGACCAGTCAGACATCAAGGACCAGTCAGAGATCAAGGACCAGTCAGAGATCAAGGACCAGTCAGAGATCAAGGACCAGTCAGACATCAAGGACCAGTCAGAGATCAAGGACCAGTCAGACATCAAGGACCAGTCAGAGATCAAGGACCAGTCAGACATCAAGGACCAGTCAGAGATCAATGACCAGTCAGAGGTCAAGGACCAGTCAGAGGTCAAGGACCAGTCAGATATCAAGTACCAGTCAGAGGTCAAGGACCAGTCAGAGGTCAAGGACCAGTCAGAGGTCAAGGACCAGTCAGAGGTCAAGGACCAGTCAGAGATCAAGGACCAGTCAGAGGTCAAGGACCAGTCAGAGGTCAAGGACCAGTCAGATATCAAGTACCAGTCAGAGGTCAAGGACCAGTCAGACATCAAGGACCAGTCAGACATCAAGGACCAGTCAGACATCAATGACCAGTCAGATATCAAGTACCAGTCAGAGATCAAGGACCAGTCAGACATCAAGGACCAGTCAGAGATCAAGGACCAGTCAGAGATCAAGGACCAGTCAGAGATCAAGGACCAGTCAGACATCAAGGACCAGTCAGAGATCAAGGACCAGTCAGACATCAATGACCAGTCAGAGATCAAGGACCAGTCAGACATCAAGGACCAGTCAGACATCAAGGACCAGTCAGAGATCAATGACCAGTCAGAGGTCAAGGACCAGTCAGATGTCAAGTACCAGTCAGAGGTCAAGGACCAGTCAGACCAGTCAGAGGTCAAGGACCAGTCAGAGGTCAAGGACCAGTCAGATATCAAGTACCAGTCAGAGGTCAAGGACCAGTCAGAGGTCAAGGACCAGTCAGATATCAAGTACCAGTCAGAGGTCAAGGACCAGTCAGACATCAATGACCAGTCAGAGATCAAGGACCAGTCAGACATCAAGGACCAGTCAGACATCAATGACCAGTCAGAGGTCAAGGACCAGTCAGAGATCAAGGACCAGTCAGAGGTCAAGGACCAGTCAGACATCAATGACCAGTCAGACATCAAGGACCAGTCAGAGATCAAGGACCAGTCAGAGATCAAGGACCAGTCAGAGATCAAAGACCAGTCAGAGATCAAGGACCAGTCAGAGATCAAGGACCAGTCAGAGATCAAGGACCAGTCAGAGGTCAAGGACCAGTCAGATATCAAGTACCAGTCAGAGATCAAGGACCAGTCAGACATCAAGGACCAGTCAGAGATCAAGGACCAGTCAGAGATCAAGGACCAGTCAGAGATCAAGGACCAGTCAGACATCAAGGACCAGTCAGAGATCAAGGACCAGTCAGACATCAAGGACCAGTCAGACATCAAGGACCAGTCAGACATCAAGGACCAGTCAGAGATCAAGGACCAGTCAGAGATCAAGGACCAGTCAGAGGTCAAGGACCAGTCAGATATCAAGTACCAGTCAGAGGTCAAGGACCAGTCAGACATCAATGACCAGTCAGAGATCAAGGACCAGTCAGACATCAAGGACCAGTCAGACATCAATGACCAGTCAGAGGTCAAGGACCAGTCAGAGATCAAGGACCAGTCAGAGGTCAAGGACCAGTCAGACATCAATGACCAGTCAGACATCAAGGACCAGTCAGAGATCAAGGACCAGTCAGAGATCAAGGACCAGTCAGAGATCAAGGACCAGTCAGAGATCAAGGACCAGTCAGAGATCAAGGACCAGTCAGAGATCAAGGACCAGTCAGAGATCAAGGACCAGTCAGAGATCAAGGACCAGTCAGAGATCAAGTACCAGTCAGAGATCAAGGACCAGTCAGAGATCAAGGACCAGTCAGAGATCAATGACCAGTCAGAGATCAAGGACCAGTCAGAGATCAAGGACCAGTCAGAGATCAATGACCAGTCAGAGATCAAGGACCAGTCAGAGATCAAGGACCAGTCAGAGGTCAAGGACCAGTCAGAGATCAAGGACCAGTCAGACATCAAGGACCAGTCAGACATCAAGGACCAGTCAGAGATCAAGGACCAGTCAGACATCAAGGACCAGTCAGAGATCAAGGACCAGTCAGAGATCAAGGACCAGTCAGAGATCAAGGACCAGTCAGAGATCAATGACCAGTCAGAGATCAAGGACCAGTCAGAGATCAAGGACCAGTCAGAGGTCAAGGACCAGTCAGAGATCAAGGACCAGTCAGACATCAAGGACCAGTCAGACATCAAGGACCAGTCAGAGATCAAGGACCAGTCAGACATCAAGGACCAGTCAGAGGTCAAGGACCAGTCAGACATCAAGGACCAGTCAGAGGTCAAGGACCAGTCAGAGGTCAAGGACCAGTCAGAGGTCAAGGACCAGTCAGAGATCAAGGACCAGTCAGAGATCAAGGTTAAACTCACCTGTATGTCTCCAACACATGCAGGCACAAATAGAAGCTGCAAGAAAAACTACAAGAGCTGCAGCTGCAGCTAGTAGTAGACCAACCTTCCACCTGTAGGGTAATTTAGGAAACAGGTCATCTGAAACAGAGAAGTCATGTCAAACCATTACAACACTACATATATACTGTACAGGAAGTAAAGCATCATTTATACATACTACTGAACAGACCAATAAGGTCATCCCCTAGGAAACCGTCCTCCACCAACTAGTCTAACTAACTAGAGGTCTCAGGTATTTGGGTTAACCAATGAAGACCTCACCTGAGACATGAATCTCAGCCTCCTTCAGGTGATTGATCTCCGTCTGTTGAACTCTACAGGTGAACCTGTTGGTGTCAGTCTGGTCCACGGTGACGGTGACATGTCGTCTCACAGCGTAGCGGTCCTCTGAGTCTCTGTGTCTCTCTGGAGGTCCATCAGCAGGAAGGATGGTTCCAGAACTGTCCAGCCACTCCATCTTAGGTTCAGGAAACCAGCCTCCAGACTCACACTTCAGGACCACCCCCCAGTCTTTAGTTCCATTAATAGATATCACTGGCTGAGATACAGCACCTACAGATACAAGATAAAACAGAGATCACTGGCTGAGATACAGATACAAGATAAAACAGAGATCACTGGCTGAGATACAGATACAGAAACAAGATAAAACAGAGATCACTGGCTGAGATACAGATACAGAAACAAGATAAAACAGAGATCACTGGCTGAGATACAGCACCTACACAGATACAAGATAAAACAGAGATCACTGGCTGAGATACAGATACAGAATCAAGATAAAACAGAGATCACTGGCTGAGATACAGCACCTAGGAATATTGGGACACAGACAGTGAGTCAACAGTAGGTAGTAGGAATATTGGGACACCACCAGTGAGTCAACAGCAGGTAGTAGGAATATTGGGACACCACCAGTGAGTCAACAGCAGGTAGTAGGAATATTGGGACACCACCAGTGAGTCAACAGCAGGTAGTAGGAATATTGGGACACCACCAGTGAGTCAACAGCAGGTAGTAGGAATATTGGGACACAGACAGTGAGTCAACAGTAGGTAGTAGGAATATTGGGACACAGCAGTGAGTCAACAGTAGGTAGTAGGAATATTGGGACACCACCAGTGAGTCAACAGTATGTAGTAGGAATATTGGGACACCACCATTGAGTCAACAGTAGGTAGTAGGAATATTGGGACACCACCAGTGAGTCAACAGCAGGTAGAAGGAATATTGGGACACTACAGTAGGTAGTAGGATGAGGGAGGAAGACCAGCTGAATACATGATGAGGGAGGAAGACTACCTGAATACATGATCTATAACAGAATTCCTCACAATCAAATGTAGACCGCATTATCTACCAAGAGAATTCTCTTCGATTATAATCACAGCCGTATATATCCCCCCCAAGCAGACACATCGATGGCTCTGAATGAACTTTATTTGACTCTTTGCAAACTGGAAACCATTTATCCGGAGGCTGCATTCATTGTAGCTGGGGCTTTTAACAAGGCTAATCTGAAAACAAGACTCCCTAAATTTTATCAGCATATCGATTGCGCAACCAGGGCTGGAAAAACCTTGGATCATTGCTATTCTAACTTCCGCGACGCATATAAGGCCCTGCCCCGCTCTCCTTTCGGAAAAGCTGACCACGACTACTAACCACTGCTTTTAATCAGGGCAAGGTGTCTGGTAACATGACCGAATACAAACAGTGCAGCTATTCCATCCGCAAGGCTATCAAACAAGCTAAGCGCCAGTACAGAGACAAAGTAGAATCTCAATTCAACGGCTCAGACACAAGAGGCATGTGGCAGGGTCTACAGTCAATCACGGACTACAAGAAGAAATCCAGCCCAGTCACGGACCAGGATGTCCTGCTCCCAGGCAGACTAAATAACTTTTTAGGACAATACAGTGCCACTGACACGGCCTGCAACGAAAACTTGCGGTCTCTCCTTCACTGCAGCCGAGGTGAGTAAGACATTTAAACATGTTAACCCTCGCAAGGCTGCAGGCCCAGACGGCATCCCCAGCCGCGCCCTCAGAGCATGCGCAGACCAGCTGGCCGGTGTGTTTACGGACATATTCAATCAATCCCTATACCAGTCTGCTGTTCCCACATGCTTCAAGAGGGCCACCATTGTTCCTGTTCCCAAGAAAGCTAAGGTAACTGAGCTAAACGACTACCGCCCCGTAGCACTCACTTCCGTCATCATGAAGTGCTTTGAGAGACTAGTCAAGGACCATATCACCTCCACCCTACCTGACACCCTAGACCCACTCCAATTTGCTTTTGCGTACTGGACTTCCTGACGGGCCGCCCCCAGGTGGTGAGGGTAGGCAACAACATCTCCTCCCCGCTGATCCTCAACACTGGGGCCCCACAAGGGTGCGTTCTGAGCCCTCTCCTGTACTCCCTGTTCACCCACGACTGCGTGGCCACGCACGCCTCCAACTCAATCATCAAGTTTGCGGACGACACAACAGTGGTAGGCTTGATTACCAACAACGACGAGACGGCCTACAGGGAGGAGGTGAGGGCCCTCGGAGTGTGGTGTCAGGAAAATAACCTCACACTCAACGTCAACAAAACTAAGGAGATGATTGTGGACTTCAGGAAACAGCAGAGGGAACACCCCCCTATCCACATCGATGGAACAGTAGTGGAGAGGGTAGCAAGTTTTAAGTTCCTCGGCATACACATCACAGACAAACTGAATTGGTCCACTCACACAGACAGCATTGTGAAGAAGGCGCAGCAGCGCCTCTTCAACCTCAGGAGGCTGAAGAAATTCGGCTTGTCACCAAAAGCACTCACAAACTTCTACAGATGCACAATCGAGAGCATCCTGGCGGGCTGTATCACCGCCTGGTACGGCAACTGCTCCGCCCTCAACCGTAAGGCTCTCCAGAGGGTAGTGAGGTCTGCACAACGCATCACCGGGGGCAAACTACCTGCCCTCCAGGACACCTACACCACCCGATGTCACAGGAAGGCCATAAAGATCATCAAGGACATCAACCACCCGAGCCCCTGCCTGTTCACCCCGCTATCATCCAGAAGGCGAGGTCAGTACAGGTGCATCAAAGCTGGGACCGAGAGACTGAAAAACAGCTTCTATCTCAAGGCCATCAGACTGTTAAACAGCCACCACTAACATTGAGTGGCTGCTGCCAACACACTGACACTGACTCAACTCCAGCCACTTTAATAATGGGAATTGATGGGAAATGATGTAAATATATCACTAGCCACTTTAAACAATGCTACCTTATATAATGTTACTTACCCTACATTATTCATCTCATATGCATACGTATATACTGTACTCTATATCATCGACTGTATCCTTATGTAATACATGTATCACTAGCCACTTTAACTATGCCACTTTGTTTACATACTCATCTCATATGTACATACTGTACTCGATACCATCTACTGTATCTTGCCTATGCTGCTCTGTACCATCACTCATTCATATATCCTTATGTACATATTCTTTATCCCCTCACACTGTGTACAAGACAGTAGTTTTGGAATTGTTAGTTAGATTACTTGTTGGTTATTACTGCATTGTCGGAACTAGAAGCACAAGCATTTCGCTACACTCGCATTAACATCTGCTAACCATGTGTATGTGACAAATAAAATTTGATTTGATTTGATTTAGGAAGGACTGATGAGGGAGGAAGACCAGCTGAATACATGATGAGGGAGGAAGACCAGCTGAATACATGATGAGGGAGGAAGACCAGCTGAATACATGATGAGGGAGGAAGACCAGCTGAATACATGATGAGGAGGAAGACCAGCTGAATACATGAGGGAGGAAGACCAGCTGAATACATGATGAGGGAGGAAGACCAGCTGAATACATGATCTCTAACAGAGGAAGGACTGATGAGGGAGGAAGACCAGCTGAATACATGATCTCTAACAGAGGAAGGATTGATGAGGGAGGAAGACCAGCTGAATACATGATGAGGGAGGAAGACCAGCTGAATACATGATCTATAACAGAGGAAGGAATGATGAGGGAGGAAGACCAGCTGAATACATGATGAGGGAGGAAGACCAGCTGAATACATGATCTATAACAGAGGAAGGAATGATGGAGGAAGACCAGCTGAATACATGATCTCTAACAGAGGAAGGAATGATGAGGGAGGAAGACCAGCTGAATACATGATGAGGGAGGAAGACCAGCTGAATACATGATGAGGGAGGAAGACCAGCTGAATACATGATATATAACAGAGGAAGGAATGATGAGGGAGGAAGACCAGCTGAATACATGATGAGGGAGGAAGACCAGCTGAATACATGATCTATAACAGAGGAAGGAATGATGAGGGAGGAAGACCAGCTGAATACATGATGGGGGAGGAAGACTAGCTGAATACATGATCTATAACAGAGGAAGGAATGATGAGGGAGGAAGACCAGCTGAATACATGATCTCTAACAGAGGAAGGAATGATGAGGGAGGAAGACCAGCTGAATACATGGCCTATAACAGAGGAAGGAATGATGAGGGAGGAAGACCAGCTGAATACATGATGAGGGAGGAAGACCAGCTGAATACATGATCTATAACAGAGGAAGGAATGATGAGGGAGGAAGACCAGCTGAATACATGATGAGGGAGGAAGACTAGCTGAATACATGATCTATAACAGAGGAAGGAATGATGAGGGAGGAAGACCAGCTGAATACATGATCTCTAACAGAGGAAGGAATGATGAGGGAGGAAGACCAGCTGAATACATGACCTATAACAGAGGAAGGAATGATGAGGGAGGAAGACCAGCTGAATACATGACCTATAACAGAGGAAGGAATGATGAGGGAGGAAGACCAGCTGAATACATGATGAGGGAGGAAGACCAGCTGAATACATGATCTATAACAGAGGAAGGAATGATGAGGGAGGAAGACCAGCTGAATACATGATGAGGGAGGAAGACTAGCTGAATACATGATCTATAACAGAGGAAGGAATGATGAGGGAGGAAGACCAGCTGAATACATGATGAGGGAGGAAGACCAGCTGAATACATGATGAGGGAGGAAGACCAGCTGAATACATGATCTATAAGAGAGGAAGGAATGATGAGGGAGGAAGACCAGCTGAATACATGATGAGGGAGGAAGACCAGCTGAATACATGATGAGGGAGGAAGACTAGCTGAATACATGACCTATAACAGAGGAAGGAATGATGAGGGAGGAAGACCAGCTGAATACATGATGAGGGAGGAAGACCAGCTGAATACATGATGAGGGAGGAAGACCAGCTGAATACATGATCTATAAGAGAGGAAGGAATGATGAGGGAGGAAGACCAGCTGAATACATGATGAGGGAGGAAGACCAGCTGAATACATGATGAGGGAGGAAGACTAGCTGAATACATGACCTATAACAGAGGAAGGAATGATGAGGGAGGAAGACCAGCTGAATACATGATGAGGGAGGAAGACTAGCTGAATACATGATGAGGGAGGAAGACCAGCTGAATACATGATGAGGGAGGAAGACTAGCTGAATACATGATGAGGGAGGAAGACTAGCTGAATACATGATGACGGAGGAAGACCAGCTGAATACATGATGAGGGAGGAAGACTAGCTGAATACATGATGACGGAGGAAGACCAGCTGAATACATGATGAGGGAGGAAGACCAGCTGAATACATGACCTATAACAGAGGAAGGAATGATGATATGTCGATAGTGAACAACCTTGTTTTACTCCTCTAGATAGTTTAAACCTTTCTAAGATGTAGCCATTATTTACTATTTTACACCTAGTGTTACTATACATAACCTTAACCCATTTTATAAGAGATTCCCCAAAATTGAAACATTCCAAGCATTTAAATATAAACTCCAGTTGTACTTTATCAAAAGCCTTTTCTAAATCAGCTATGAATCCCCGATATTTCATAGTGTTCTATTGTTTCCAGTACTTATATTATCTCCAATGTATCGTCCATGTTAAAAACCTGTCTGATTAGGATGAATAATACCTGACAATACTTTTTAAATTCAATGCTCCAAGCATTTAGCATTTTTCCCCATCTTCCATCCAGTTGGCTTTATGTTTTATAATATATTGGATCTTATCTTGAATAAGTGTTTTTCCTCTAACTTATTCTGAGCCTCTGTAGTTTGTATTGCTTTAGGTTTTAATGCTGTCTAACTGTACTGTTAGTCCTTCAATTCCCTTTGTTCATATGGACTCTATTGACCGAAATGTCTTTAGTTTTATAGATGAGTACTGAATTGCAGGGCCTCTAAAGACACATTTAAAAGTGTCCTATACACTAAGGGGATCTGCTGTACTAATGTTATGTTTGAAAAAGTCAGTTATAAATTCTTCTGTCCTTTTTTCTAAACAATTTATCATCTAGTAGGCTTTGATTAAATGTCCAATATCCTCGCCCACGTGGAAATTCTGTAAGAGTAATATATATATGCCAATTATGTGATGATTCGACTGCATTCTGTCCCCCATCAACACTTTCTACACTTTTGGTGCCAGAGAAAGTAGAAAGTAGAAAGTAGTCAAGATGATTAAGCCTCTGCCATGTATATCCAGTAGGGTATTTAAGTCTCCATATATCCACTAATTCCAATATATCCATGACATTCATGATTTCCTTAAGTGCCTGAGGGTGATAGTTTGTAGTGTGATTTCCTTAAGAGCCTCAGGGTGATAGTTTGTAGTGTGATTTCCTTAAGAGCCCGAGGGTGATAGTTTGTAGTGTGATTTCCTTAAGAGCCTGAGGGTGATAGTTTGTAGTGTGATTTCCTTTCCGGTCCATAGAGGTATTTAAGACCGTATTAAAATCTCCCACCATAATAATAGAGTCTAGTGTTGCTTGTAGAGTTGATAAATTCTTATATATATTTTCACAGAAGCTTGGATCATCATTATTTGGACTGTATAGGTGAATAAGCCATATCTGTTTATTGTCCAATAACATATTTAAAATCATCCATCTACCTTGAGGATCTGTTTGGACAATTTGCACATTTGGACATTTCTGTAAAATAAAAACATTTTTTATTTATTATTTCATCTTTATTTAACTTGTCAAGTCAGTTATGACTGTCGGTGGCACTGTATTGTCCTCAAAGCGAGCAGAGACGTTGTTTAATGTGTTTTGAATGATGTAGCATATATGTTTGCTATTATTACCTTTATTTAACTAGTCAAGTCAGTTAAGAACACATTTTTTTTTTCAATGACGGCCTACCGGGGAACAGTGGGGTTAACTGCCTGTTCAGGGGCAGAACGACAGATTTGTACCTTGTCAGCTCGGGGATTCGATTTTGCAACCTTTTGGTTACTAGTCCAATGCTCTAACCACTAAGCTACCCACCCCACCATCAACCCGTCTTTACCCATGGGAGAAATATATCCCCCCCCCCAGTCCTTTTTCCACAAAACTTCATCTAAAACTGTTGAATGGGTTTCCTGTAAACAATATATATTATATTCCTTCTCTTTTAGCCAGGTAAATACTGATTGTCTTTTCTTATTATCTGCTAAGACATTACAATTATAACTGGTTATAATTATTTCACCACTTACCATAATGAGACACAACTTTCAATTCTATTTATCACAATATATGTTTGTAAACATACCATTAAAAAGTAATATGATGATTGAGTGTCTGTATAGCGGTACCATGATCTTTGCATTTCTACTAAGTAAACCTCCAATTGGTCCCCACTATTCCACCCGCTAAAAGCCCTCCTCATCCCGAGTTGGTTTGTCATCCCAATGCCTGGCAGACCTCGACCCCCTGCATCCCATAACCGACTGGGATCCATCCTTTGAAAAGATTTGCACCATTTACAGAACAGAAGTAGATCAACTGCCAAATGCATTTCCATCGCCCTCACCTCCATTTGTATTATATATAGCCATCAAAATATATATTATATATATATATATATATTATATATATATATATAAAATCCTGTTTCTTATTTTCCATAATTGGCTATCAACATTAAGATTATTTTTGTGCAAAAAAAAACCCAGCGAGATTTACCAATACAACCTCTGATCACATGTCCAGTATTCATGACTCACCAACAAAGAGTTGAACGGTGGTTTCCTTCATCAGTGTTGGAATGAAGCACCTGTAGTTTCCAGTATCAGAGAGAGTAACTCTGGTCAGCTTTAAGGAGACGTTGCCCTTCTTCAGTTCTTCATGAAACATTGATGTCCTTCCCCTGTAGGATGGAAACTGCTCCTCATTCGAGTCTCGACCTTCACGGTAAAGATGGACTTTGTTTGTTGTTTTCAGGTTCAATCTGGTCCACTGCACTATCATGTCCTCAGCACTGACACTGGGTTTCAGGGAACATGGTAGAATGATGTCATCACCAGCTAAGGCAACGACTCGGTCAGCCGAACCAACAACCTGAACCTCAGACGACCCTGGAGAAAAACAAACGACACACAGTTAAAGACACCTGGTAACTTCCTGTTGTTCCATGGATTCTGGCCATATCAATGGACAAAGACCTCAATCACATGACACCATTCATTCCTATGTGAAGACTCAACAGCATTGAAGCTAAATATAGTCATTTAAGGTGGCGTCTCATGTGGGAGATTTATGTAGACAGTTTGAGCCACTCAAGGAAGTAAAGTTGCAGGCTAGCTCAGTGCTGCCCCCTCTCATTAAGTAACTCAAGTTGAAGGCCAACCGGGGTACTGCAGGCCGTCAGCAACTATACACTGAGTATACAAAACATTATGAACACCTGCTCTTTCCATGACAGACTGACCAGGTGAATCCAGGTGAAAGATATGATCCCTTATTGATGCCACTTATTAAATCCACTTCAATCAGTGTAGATCATGTGTCAAACACAAGGCCCGCCAGTGATTTGGGTTGTCAATACATTTTGTCCCGCTTCCATACAGCCCGCAAAGCGCTACACTATAATTTTAAGCATGTCAAACAGGGGTACATTGTCCCAGACCCCTCATCCCAGACTGTACATTGTCCCAGACCCCTCATCCCAGACTGTACATTGTCCCAGACCCCTCATCCCAGACAGTACATTGTCCCAGACCCCTCATCCCAGACTGTACATTGTCCCAGACCCCTCATCCCAGACTGTACATTGTCCCAGACCCCTCATCCCAGACTGTACATTGTCCCAGACCCCTCATCCCAGACTGTACATTGTCCCAGACCCCTCATCCCAGACAGTACATTGTCCCAGACCCCTCATCCCAGACTGTACATTGTCCCAGACCTCTCATCCCAGACTGTACATTGTCCCAGACCCCTCATCCCAGACTGTACATTGTCCCAGACCCCTCATCCCAGACTGTACATTGTCCCAGACCCCTCATCCCAGACTGTACATTGTCCCAGACCCCTCATCCCAGACTGTACATTGTCCCAGACCCCTCATCCCAGACTGTACATTGTCCCAGACCCCTCATCCCAGACTGTACATTGTCCCAGACCCCTCATCCCAGACTGTACATTGTCCCAGACCCCTCATCCCAGAGAGTACATTGTCCCAGACCCCTCATCCCAGACTGTACATTGTCCCAGACCCCTCATCCCAGAGAGTACATTGTCCCAGACCCCTCATCCCAGACAGACAGTACATTGTCCCAGACCCCTCATCCCAGACTGTACATTGTCCCAGACCCCTCATCCCAGACTGTACATTGTCCCAGACCCCTCATCCCAGACTGTACATTGTCCCAGACCCCTCATCCCAGACTGTACATTGTCCCAGACCCCTCATCCCAGACTGTACATTGTCCCAGACCCCTCATCCCAGACTGTGCATTGTCCCAGACCCCTCATCCCAGACTGTACATTGTCCCAGACCCCTCATCCCAGACTGTCACGCCCTTAGAGAGCTTTTTATGTCTGTATTTTGGTTTGGTCAGGGTGTGATTTGGGTGGGCATTCTATGTTCATTTTTCAATGTTTTGTATTTCTTTGTTTTGGCCGGGGGTGGTTCTCAATCAGGGACAGCTGTCTATCGTTGTCTCTGATTGGGAACCACACTTACCTTTTCCCACCTGTGTTTTGTGGGTAATTATTTGTTTTCTGTTTTGTGTTTGCACAGAACACAGAACTGTTTTGTTTCGTTCCATTTTGTTATTTTGTCTCAGTGTTCAGTTTAAATGAATTACCACGCTGCGCTTTGGTCCACTCCTTCTTCATGCAATGAAGTTACAGAACTACACACCACCAAAGGACCAAGCAGGAGGAACAGCAGTTCAGGACACCTGGACATGGGTAGAGATCCTGGGTTGGAAAGGACCTCGCCGTCCACTGGAGGAACTGGAGGCAGCTAAGGCGGAGAGGCAGCGTTATGAGGGAACACGGTTAGAGAGGCAGCCCCCCCAAAACATTTGGGGGGGCAGCACACAGGGAGTGTGGCAGAGTCAGGTTGGAGACCTGAGCCAACTCCCCGTGCTTACCGTGGCGGGCGACGTACTGGTCAGGCACCGTGCGGTGCAGCGCACGGTGTCTCCAGTAAGCGTTCTTATCCCAGCTACCCGCATCTGCCGGGTGAGCATCCAGCCAGGACGGCCCAGTGTATCCGGTGCCTGGTGAGCCATGTGGCAGCTCAACGTACCAGGCTGTCCATATGTCTCTTCCCTCCATTGATGAAGCATGGCACGAAGCCTCCCATGATTATCCACGGCACGAAGCCTCCAGTGATGAGGCCCTCGTTGGAGGCTTCGTGCCATGTCTCACGAGGGGTCTGGTCTATCTAGCGGCACCATCAACCGGGTGTCGGAAGAAGCAACAGAATAAATAATTTCAATCATTTGCTTGTTTGAAGTCAGTAGGTGACATGACCAAGGAGCTATTGAAATGTGAAAGTTGTAAAATCGTGTGAGATTAAAATGGGCAAACTAAAGGCTGTGCAATATATAAGGTTAGTCAGTAGACATTCTGAACCTTGTTTGAGGTCTGTAGGTCACATTACCAAGGAAATATTGAATTTTGAAAAACATTTAAAATGTGAAATTGTGTAGATGAAAATAGACAAACTAAAGGATGTGCAATGTGTGTGCAATGTGTAAAGTCAATTCAAAAGTGTAAATTAATTATTTAAAATAGTGCGATATGTGTGTCTATGCCATCGGGTTAGCTAGAACCAGTATTGGAAGTTTTAGGAGTAATGGTTAAATAGCTATTGAAATTAGAAAAATGTGATTTGTCACTATGTTGACGGTCCCTAACTGCTGTTGGTGGAGGAAGGAAAACTACAGGCGAATATCTGTCGAATATCCAAAATGAATCTGTTTTTACCTCCGTAGGCAACTGGTGCTTATACGTTAAAACTGGTGTAATGTGTTCTCTGTCTGGTCTTGGTCAGTACCCTGCAGCATTCTGTATGTTTTACAGTTGACCAGACAATATAATGGTACTGATATAAAGATGAATCCTCTATCTCCATAGTCATTACCCTAATCTACAATGGTACAGCTATAAAGACCTATCTCTATAGTCATTACCCTAATCTATAATGGTACTGATATAAAGACCTATCTCTATAGTCATTACCCTAATCTATAATGGTACTGATATAAAGACCTATCTCTATAGTCATTACCCTAATCTATAATGGTACTGATATGAAGACCTATCTCTATAGGCATTACCCTAATCTATAATGGTACTGATATAAAGACCTATCTCTATAGTCATTACCCTAATCTATAATGGTACTGATATAAAGATGAATCCTCGACCTCTATAGTCATTACCCTAATCTATAATGTCACAGCTATAAAGACCTATCTCTATAGGCATTACCCTAATCTATAATGGTACTGATATAAAGACCTATCTCTATAGGCATTACCCTAATCTATAATGGTACTGATATAAAGACCTTAGCTTCAGCCAGCTTCAGACTAAAGACAAGACGTTTTACGATCTGAATTCTTTGTATCTCTTCAACTCAGATGGTAAACTCTTTTTAGTCATAAACATGGCGACACTTCCTCTTCCTGCCTAACAATTTTCACCACAGGGGGACACACTATTTTCACACCACTTCGATACAGCTAAGATTTTCGTAACAAGTTAGGAGAGCATTTTCGCTAACCCTTTTCCTAACCTTAAAATAATTAAACTAATTATCCTATCCTGCTACGAAAAAGTCACTGCATTATCGAAGTATCGTGAAAACAGTGTTGTCTGCCACAGACACCCTACAGCACCACCACACCCAAACTGCCCCGTCTGATCAGACGACAAGACATCTACATTTCCTGCACTCGGTTATGAGCCTGAACTTGAATTCTCCCCGTTTCTTTCTTGTTAATATTATGTTCAGATAATAAAATAGCCTACAGTCTAAATAATGAAGGAATAATGTTGTGTCCTACCTGTCGTTATCAATGAAACACTGATGAACAGAATCCCAAAACACCAGACCGCCGAGGTCGGAAAGGTCTTCATTTCACGAACAAAACAAGTCTGACTCCAAGGTAAAGCTGTTTGTAACTGGTCAATAAAACTATTAGGAGTTTAGAAAAATAAACCAAAACAGTTGAAATGCTAATTTGTCAACGAACAGAATGTCTGTTCCAGAAATAACGGAGAAAAAAGGGCGGTGGAGTTTCACACTTTACTTTCACTTTCACCTACAGTACTTCTAGTTGAATATCATCTCGCGATATCTAGCTCCATCTAGTGTTCTGATATGGACATTAACTTCATGTCATCTCGCGATATCTAGTTTTTATTTTATTTTACCTTTATTTAACCAGGCAAGTCAGTTAAGAACAAATTCTTATTTTCAATGACGGCCTGGGAACAGTGGGTTAACTGCCTGTTCAGGGGCAGAACGACAGATTCGTACCTTGTCAGCTCAGGGGTTTGAACTCACAACCTTCCGGTTACTAGTCCAACGCTCTAACCACTAGGCTACCCTGCCGCCCCAGTGTTCTGATATGAATCTGATGTGAATAGATGTGACAACAAGTAGGCTGTAGTAAATATTTCAACTGGTAACAACGTATGATGTGAAATGACCCAAGAACACTGATCATATAAAATTAATGTGATATTCACTGTCGGTTGTTGACAAGCTGTATAGCTGTAGATGTAGCTAGACAGGTGTGAGCAGTATGGCAGAAATACCACAAATTGTATCAGAGAGAAAGGTAGAGTCACCATGTTGCTGCAAGATACTTCAATATGAATTAAATATTCAAGACATTCTCAAGGCCCTGTTGGCTGTTGGGGAAACCTGGAATGTAGTATTTAGAAGATACTCAAGGCCCTGGGGGCTGTAGGGGAAACCTGGAATGTAGTATTTAGAAGATACTCAAGGCCCTGTGGGCTGTAGGGGGAACCTGGAATGGAGCATTTAGAAGATACTCAAGGCCCTGGGGGCTGTAGGGGGAACCTGGAATGGAGTATTTAGAAGATACTCAAGGCCCTGGGGGCTGTAGGGGACACCTGGAATGGAGCATTTAAAAGATACTCAAGGCCCTGGGGGCTGTAGGGGAAACCTTGAATGGAGCATTTAGAAGATACTCAAGGCCCTGGGGGCTGTAGGGGAAATAAACTATTATCACTTTTTAGACAGCTACAGTTATCAGTTATTTGTATCAGTTATTTTACAACATGGTTCAATCACAGCTACAGTTATCAATACTTTACAACATGGTTCAATCACAGCTACAGTTATCAATACTTTACAACATGGTTCAATCAGAGATACAGTTATCAACACTTTACAACATGGTTCAATCAGAGATACAGTTATCAACACTTTACAGCATGGTTCAATCAGAGATACAGTTATCAACACTTTACAACATGGTTCAATCAGAGATACAGTTATCAACACTTCACAACATGGTTCAATCAGAGATACAGTTATCAACACTTTACAACATGGTTCAATCAGAGATACAGTTATCAACACTTTACAGCATGGTTCAATCAGAGATACAGTTATCAACACTTTACAACATGGTTCAATCAGAGATACAGTTATCAACACTTCACAACATGGTTCAATCAGAGATACAGTTATCAACACTTTACAACATGGTTCAATCAGAGCTACAGTTATCAACACTTTACAACATGGTTCAATCAGAGATACAGTTATCAACACTTTAAACATGGTTCAATCAGAGATACAGTTATCAACACTTTACAACATGGTTCAATCAGAGATACAGTTATTAACACTTTACAACATGGCTCAGAGCTAGTTATCAACACTTTACAACATGGTTCAATCAGAGATACAGTTATCAACACTTTACAACATGGTTCAATCAGAGATACAGTTATCAATAGTTTACAACATGGTTCAATCAGAGATACAGTTATCAACACTTTACAACATGGTTCAATCAGAGATACAGTTATCAATAGTTTACAACATGGTTCAATCAGAGATACAGTTATCAACACTTTACAACATGGTTCAATCAGAGATACAGTTATCAACACTTTAAACATGGTTCAATCAGAGCTCAATTTTTCTACGGCTGGCCATGCTTTCCACCTGGCTACCCCTACCCCGGTCAACAGCACTGCACCCTCCACAGCAACTCGCCCAAGCCTTCCCCATTTCTCCTTCTCCCAAATTCAGTCAGCTGATGTTCTGAAAGAGCTGCAAATTCTGGACCCCTACAAAAAAGCCGGGCTAGACAATCTGAACCCTTTCTTTCTAAAATGATCTGCCGAAATTGTTGCTGTATCTCTGATTGAACCATGTTGTAAAGTGTTGATAACTGTATCTCTGATTGAACCATGTTGTAAAGTGTTGATAACTGTATCTCTGATTGAACCATGTTGTAAAGTGTTGATAACTGTAGCTCTGATTGAACCATGTTGTAAAGTGTTGATAACTGTAGCTCTGATTGAACCATGTTGTAAAGTGTTGATAACTGTATCTCTGATTGAACCATGTTGTAAAGTGTTGATAACTGTACCTCTGATTGAACCATGTTGTAAAGTGTTGATAACTGTAGCTCTGATTGAACCATGTTTAAAGTGTTGATAATTAACTCTGATAGACTGGTAGACTATATTGTCACTATGAATAGTGGATAGAGGACAGGACAGACAGACTGGTAGACTATATTGTCAATATGAATAGTGGATAGAGGACAGACTGGTAGACTATATTGTCACTATGAATAGTGGATAGAGGACAGACTGGTAGACTATATTGTCACTATGAATAGTGGATAGAGGACAGACTGGTAGACCATATTGTCACTATGAATAGTGGATAGACAGACTGGTAGACTATATTGTCACTATGAATAGTGGATAGAGGACAGACTGGTAGACTATATTGTCACTATGAATAGTGGATAGAGGACAGACTGGTAGACTATATTGTCACTATGAATAGTGGATAGAGGACAGACTGGTAGACTATATTGTCACTATGAATAGTGGATAGACAGACTGGTAGACTATATTGTCACTATGAATAGTGGATAGAGGACAGACTGGTAGACTATATTGTTACTATGAATAGTGGATAGAGGACAGACTGGTAGTCTATATTGTTACTATGAATAGTGGATAGAGGACAGACTGGTTGTCTATATTGTCACTATGAATAGTGGATAGAGGACAGACTGGTAGTCTATATTGTCACTATGAATAGTGGATAGACAGACTGGTAGTCTATATTGTCACTATGAATGGTGGATAGACAGACTGGTAGTCTATATTGTCACTATGAATGGTGGATAGAGGTCAGGATAGACAGACTGGTAGTCTGTATTGTTACTATGAATGGTGGATAGACAGACTGGTAGTCTATATTGTCACTATGAATGGTGGATAGACAGACTGGTAGTCTATATTGTCACTATGAATGGTGGATAGAGGACAGACTGGTAGACTATATTGTCACTATGAATAGTGGATAGAGGACAGACTGGTAGTCTATATTGTCACTATGAATAGTGGATAGACAGACTGGTAGTCTATATTGTCACTATGAATGGTGGATAGACAGACTGGTAGTCTATATTGTCACTATGAATGGTGGATAGAGGTCAGGATAGACAGACTGGTAGTCTGTATTGTTACTATGAATGGTGGATAGACAGACTGGTAGTCTATATTGTCACTATGAATGGTGGATAGACAGACTGGTAGTCTATATTGTCACTATGAATGGTGGATAGAGGACAGACTGGTAGTCTATATTGTCACTATGAATAGTGGATAGACAGACTGGTAGACTATATTGTCACTATGAATAGTGGATAGAGGACAGACTGGTAGTCTATATTGTCACTATGAATAGTGGATAGACAGACTGGTAGACTATATTGTCACTATGAATAGTGGATAGAGGACAGACTGGTAGTCTATATTGTCACTATGAATAGTGGATAGACAGACTGGTAGTCTATATTGTCACTATGAATGGTGGATAGACAGACTGGTAGTCTATATTGTCACTATGAATGGTGGATAGAGGTCAGGATAGACAGACTGGTAGTCTGTATTGTTACTATGAATGGTGGATAGACAGACTGGTAGTCTATATTGTCACTATGAATGGTGGATAGACAGACTGGTAGTCTATATTGTCACTATGAATGGTGGATAGAGGACAGACTGGTAGTCTATATTGTCACTATGAATAGTGGATAGACAGACTGGTAGACTATATTGTCACTATGAATAGTAGATAGAGGACAGACTGGTAGTCTATATTGTCACTATGAATAGTGGATAGACAGACTGGTAGTCTATATTGTCACTATGAATGGTGGATAGACAGACTGGTAGTCTATATTGTTACTATGAATAGTGGATAGAGGACAGAATGGTAGACCATATTGTCACTATGAATGGTGGCTAGACAGACTGGTAGTCTATATTGTCACTATGAATGGTGGATAGACAGACTGGTAGTCTATATTGTCACTATGAATAGTGGATAGAGGCCAGGATAGACAGACTGGTAGTCTATATTGTTACTATGAATAGTGGATAGAGGACAGACTGGTAGTCTATATTGTCACTATGAATGGTGGATAGAGGACAGACTGGTAGTCTATATTGTCACTATGAATAGTGGATAGAGGCCAGGATAGACAGACTGGTAGACTATACTGTCACTATGAATAGTGGCTAGACAGACTGGTAGACCATATTGTCACTATGAATAGTGGATAGAGGACAGACTGGTAGACTATATTGTCGCTATGAATAGTGGATAGAGGACAGACTGGTAGTCTATATTGTCACTATGAATAGTGGATAGAGGACAGACTGGTAGACTATATTGTCACTATGAATAGTGGATAGAGGACAGACTGGTAGACTATATTGTCACTGTGAATGGTGGATAGACAGACTGGTAGACTATATTGTACTATATATTGTACCATAGCCTTCTTCCCAACTGAGAGACCCATATCCATAGCCTTCTTCCCAACTGAGATTCCCATATCCATAGCCTTCTTCCCAGAGACACCCTCATGTCTATTAACCTGGCAGGAAGGATGGATAAAGTCTCACAAGTGGCCTCACAAATTGAAATTGAATACATAGTAACTACAGGCTGGGGGCATAGTAACTAAAGGCTGGGGGAAAAGTAACAAAAGGATGGGGGACATAGTAACTAAAGGCTGGGGACATAGTAACTAAAGGCTGGGGACATAGTAACTAAAGGATGGGGGAAAAGTAACAAAAGGATGGGGGACATAGTAACTAAAGGCTGGGGACATAGTAACTAAAGGATGGGGGAATAGTAACTAAAGGCTGGGGACATAGTAACTAAAGGATGGGGGAAAAGTAACAAACGGATGGGGGACATAGTAACTAAAGGCTGGGGACATAGTAACTAAAGGATGGGGACATAGTAACTAAAGGCTGGGGGCATAGTAACTAAAGGATGGGGGACATAGTAACTAAAGGCTGGGGCATAGTAACTACAGGCTGGGGTCATAGTAACTAAAGGCCGGGGACATAGTAACTACAGGCTGGGGGAATAGTAACTAAAGGCTGGTGAAAAGTAACTACAGGCTGGGGGCATAGTAACTAAAGGCTGGGGACATAGTAACGACAGGCTGGGGGCATAGTATCTCAAGGCTGGGGGAATAGTAACTACAGGCTGGGGGGCATAGTAACTACAGGCGGGGGACATAGTAACTACAGGCTGGGGGCATAGTAACTAAAGGCTGGGGGAAAAGTAACTAAAGGATGGGGAAAAAGTAACTACATGCTGGGGAAAAGTAACTACAGGCCTGGGGCAGAGTAACTAACGGCTGGTGAAAAGTAACTACAGGCTGGGGGCATAATAACTAAAGGCTGGGGGCATAGTAACTAACGGCTGGGGGCATAGTAACTAAAGGCTGGGGGAATAGTAACTAAAGGCTGGGGGAATAGTAACTACAGGCTGGGAGCATAGTAACTACAGGCTGGGGCAATAGTAACTAGAGGCTGGGGTTATAGTAACTAAAGGCTGGGGGCATAGTAACTACAGGCTGGGGACATAGTAACTACAGGCTGGGGGCATAGTAACTAAAGGCTGGGGGCATAGTAACTAAAGGCTGGGGGCATAGTAACTACTGGATGGGGCCATAGTAACTAAAAGCTGGGAACATAGTAACTAAAGGCTGGGGGCAGAGTAACTAAAGGCTGGGGTCATAGGAACTAAAGACATTGTAACTAAAAGCTGGGGGCATAGTACCTAAAGACATAGTTACAACAGGCTGGGGGAATAGTAACTAAAGGCTGGGGGCATAGTAACTACAGGCTGGGGACATAGTAACTAGAGACATAGTAACTAAAGGCTGGGGGCATAGTAACTACAGGCTGGGAGCATAGTAACTAAAGGCTGGGGGAAGAGTAACTAAAGGCTGGGGAAAAAGTAACCACAGGCTGGGGACATAGTAACTACAGGCTGGGGACATAGTAACTAGAGACATAGTAACTAAAGGCTGGGGGCATAGTAACTAAAGCCTGTGCGCATAGTAACTAAAGGCTGGTGGTATAGTAACTAAAGGCTGGGGGAATAGTAACTAAAGTCTGGGGGCATAGTAACTACAGGCTGGGGGCATAGTAACTAAAGCATGGGGTACTAGTAACTAAAGAATGGGGACATAGTAACTAAAGGCTGGGGGCATAGTAACTAAAGGCTGGGGACATAGCAGCTAAAGGCTGGGGGAAAAGTAACTATAGGCTCGGGGCATAGTAACTAAAGGCTCGGGGCATAGTAACTAAAGGCTGGGGACATAGTAACTAAAGGCTGGGGGCATAGTAACTACAGGCTGGGGACATAGTAACTAGAGACATAGTAAATAAAGGCTGGGGGCATAGTAACTACAGGATGGGGACATAGTAACTAAAGGCTGGGGGAAAAGTAACTATAGGCTCGGGGCATAGTAACTAAAGGCTCGGGGCATAGTAACTAAAGGCTGGGGACATAGTAACTAAAGGCTGGGGGCATAGTAACTACAGGCTGGGGACATAGTAACTAGAGACATAGTAAATAAAGGCTGGGGGCATAGTAACTACAGGCTGGGGACATAGTAACTAGAGACATAGTAACTAAAGGCTGAGGGCATAGTAACTAAAGGCTGGGGGCATAGTAACTACAGGCTGGGGATATAGTAACTAAAGGCTGGGGACATAGTAACTAAAGGCAGGGGACATAGTAACTAGAGACATAGTAACTAAAGGCTGGGGGCATAGTAACTAAAGGCTGGGGACATAGTAACTAGAGACATAGTAACTAAAGGCTGGGGACATAGTAACTACAGGCTGGGGCCATAGTAACTAAAGGCTGGGGTAAAGTAACTACAGGCTGGGGGCATAGTAACTACAGGCCAGGGGAATAGTAACTAAAGGCTGGGGACATAGTAACAAAAGGCTGGGGGCATAGTAACTAAAGGCTGGGGGCATAGTAACTAACGGCTGGGGGCATAGTAACTAAAGGCTGTGGGCATAGTAACTAAAGGCTGGGGGCATAGTAACTGCAGGCTGGGGGCATAGTAACTAAAGACATAGTAACTAAAGGCTGGGGGAATAGTAACTAAATACTGGGGGCATAGTAACTACAGGCTGGGGACATAGTAACTACAGGCTGGGGACATAGTAACTAAAGAATGGGGACATAGTAACTAAAGGCCGGGGGATAGTAACTAAAGGATGGGGGAATAGTAACCAAAGGCTGGGAGCCCGGGGTGGGGGCACCGTGCGCTGATTAGAAATATCAATGTTTAACCCCGGGGGTCGGTCTAGACACAGTGTATTCTTTCTGGGGGCTGTTTGACTTTTTAGCCCCCACATCCTCTGGGGGGTGAAATAAATTTGGATTTGAAAGACCTGTGTGTTAATGAATCGAAAGTGCCCATTTTAAGAGACGCCGTCACACACTTTTTGATGGGGGGTAGGCAGATATCTGGACATACAGTATCCATGATAGTGCAAACCTTGGTTTCAAACAATCCCTAGAGACACACACCCCCATACCCTTTTGTTTTTGAAACACACACACATACACGCCAGCACACGCACGCACATGGCTTTTTCTTCGTGACAGACCGGGGTGAGAGCGAAAACGAGAGCTTCCCATTCATTAAAAGAGTGAGATACAATTTTAAAACCATATTATTTAATTCAATATATGTCTCAAGGATAGCCGCGGCCATCGGCGTAATTGTTTACGATTTTGGAAAAGACTGTCCAGCTTATTCATAAGGGTTATGAATATGGGATAATCACTCCATTTAAAGCTAAACACTGTTAGACCTTTATGTGTTGGCTCTCTATGTCTGTACATAGTGTGAAATGCAGTGTCCCTAAAATTATCATACCCTAAACCTGAATATGAAATTACCTTTAGGGTCTTTTTGATAATAATCTCTGATTGAACCATGTTTTAAAGTTTTGATTATTATGTCTGATTGAACCATGTTTAAAGTGTTGATAACTGTATCTCTGATTGAACCATGTTGTAAAGTGTTGATAACTGTATCTCTGATTGAACCATGTTGTAGAGTGTTGATAACTGTATCTCTGATTGAACCATGTTGTAAAGTGTTGATAACTGTATCTCTGATTGAACCATGTTGTAAAGTGTTGATAACTGTATCTCTGATTGAACCATGTTGTAAAGTGTTGATAACTGTATCTCTGATTGAACCATGTTGTAAAGTGTTGATAACTGTATCTCTGATTGAACCATGCTGTAAAGTGTTGATAACTGTAGCTCTGATTGAACCATGTTGTAAAGTGTTGATAACTGTAGCTCTGATTGAACCATGTTGTAAAGTGTTGATAACTGTATCTCTGATTGAACCATGTTGTAATGTGTTGATAACTGTATCTCTGATTGAACCATGTTGTAAAGTGTTGATAACTGTAGCTCTGATTGAACCATGTTTTAAGGTTTGGGTCATTATCTCTGATTGAACCATGTTTTGATGACTAGCTCTAATTGAACGATACCTTATTATCTTATAATTATCTCTGATTGAACCATGTTTTAAAGTTTTGATGATTATCTCTGACTGAACCCTGTTATAAAGTGTTGATAATGATCTCTGATTGAACCATGTTTTAAGGTTTTAATTATTATATCTAATTGAGCCATGTTTAAACATTTTGATCATTTTGTCTGATTGAACCACGTTTTAAAGTTTCGATAATTAGCTCTGATTTAGCCATGTTTTAAATGGTTAAAACTGTAGCTCTGATTGAACCATGTTTAAAAGTGTTGATAACTGTATCTCTGATTGAACCATGTGTTGATAACTGTATCTCTGATTGAACCATGTTGTAAAGTGTTAATAACTGTATCTCTGATTGAACCATGTTGTAAAGTGTTGATAACTGTATCTCTGATTGAACCATGTTGTAAAGTGTTAATAACTGTAGCTCTGATTGAACCATGTTGTAAAGTGTTAATAACTGTAGCTCTGATTGAACCATGTTGTAAAGTGTTGATAACTGTATCTCTGATTGAACCATGTTGTAAAGTGTTAATAACTGTAGCTCTGATTGAACCATGTTGTAAAGTGTTAATAACTGTATCTCTAATTGAACCATGTTCTAACATGCTAAGTAGTTACAAAGTAGCTACAAGGTAGTAAGTAGTTGAACAATTGCTACTTAGCTAAAATGCTAAATTTTTCCGTGACGAGATTTGAACTGACAACCGTCAGGACATTCGTCCCTCGTTAGTTATTGCCTTCTTAACCACCGGCCTTTTGTTACCAAACGTAACAGTACGATAAACATAGTAGCAGCAGTTTCAATTATGATTTGTATTTGTATTTTACTCTTCCTGGGGTCCAGCAGAAGGCAGTAATATACATTATAATACACATTTTTAACATTAAAATACATTTTACAACAGATTTCACAATACATTAAAAACCTCTTCATCCTACCCCCTCCTTTTTCGAACATTCTGTTAAAAATCGCGCAACATTTCAGCGTCCTGCTACTCATGCCAGGAATATAGTATATGCATATGATTAGTATGTGTGGATAGAAAACACTCTGAAGTTTCTAAAACTGGTTAAATCACGGCTGTGACTATAACAGAGCGTGTGTTTCATCGAAAAGCGCAAGAAAAACTGGTCACTGAAATCTGAAAAAAGTATCCATGCGCCCCTTTCATGGATTGTTTAAAGGAAACCAAATGTAATATGGAGAAGGATGCAATTCCTACAGCTTCCACACGATGTCATTCCATCCAGCCTACCTCAATCGATTTTGGAAGATTGAAAAATGGACACTGTTTTCTTGTGTAGCTGCTATTGAATACAGATCGCCCAGTGATCAATTTGATCGCTTATTAACGTTTACAAATACCTAAAGTTGGGTTATAAAAGTAGGTTGAAGTGTTTTGTCAAAGAATATAGGCAACTCATTTTTAAACATGACGTTGCGTGTTGGAAGAGAGCTTTTTTCGTGATGCAGACAGGCTATACAAATTGATATTTTGGGCATTCATGGACGGATTTAATCGTGAAAAAGACCAATTTGTGATGTTTATGGGACATATAGGAGTGCCAACAAAGAATATCATCAAAGGTAATGAATGTTTTATATTTTATTTCTGCGTTTTTGTGTAGCGCCGGCTACGCTAATTCTTTTGTTTACGTCGCCTTCAGGCATTTTGGGGTGTTGCATGCTATCAGATAATAGCTTCTCATGCTTTCGCTGAAAAGCATTTTAAAAATCTGATTTGTTGGCTAGATTCACAACGAGTGTAGCTTTAATTCAATACCCTGCATGTGTATTTTAATGAACGTTTGAGTTTTAACGAGTACATTTAGCATTTAGCGTAGTGCATTTGCATTTCCAGGTGCCTACTTGAGACGTCTGCATCTCAAGTAGGAGCAAGAAGTTTTAAACAGTTTAAAGGCAATGCTACCAAATACTAATTGAGTATATGTAAACTTCTGACCCACTGGGAATGTGATGAAAGAAATAAAAGCTGAAATAAATTATTCTCTCTACTATTATTCCAACATTTCACATTCTAAAAATAAAGTTGTGATCCGAACTGACCTAAAACAGGGGAATTTTTACTTGGATTAAGTGTGTGCTCTCGGGCCACTACTCTACTACAACACAATCCAGGTGTATGTGTGTTTATAGTGTGTATGTTATGTGTGTGTATATTGTGTGTTATGTGTGTGTGTATAGTGTGTATGTTGTGTGTGTGTGTATATTGTATATAGTGTGTATGTTATGTGTGTGTGTATAGTGTGTATACAGTGGTTGCTTCTTTAAAAGTTGTGTTGTGTCATACTGCGGCACACCTTGAAGGCTGATGCTGTGGCATGTTATCTAATTGTCAGCCATTTTTTCATTTAATGCTAGTTAGTGCTAGTTTGACCACCAGAGGGCATCTTTGAGAAGCATTTGATAATCTTCCATATTGACATTGCCAGAGATTTCACACCTTTTTTTGTAATATCATAGTATATGGGATTGATTTGAAGAAATGTGGCTTAATTAATTAATTAATTAGATTAATATTATGGTGTTTCTGTTCTGTGAAAAAAACCCTCAGGGCCTAATTCCTTACATAAGGGAGAGCAGGCCACGTCTGTACTACAAAATGCAGACACGTGGGAGACCGGGTTTCAATTCCGGAGTAGGCTGTCCTTGTAAATAGAAATGTGTTCTTAACTGATTCCATTTGTGTTATTTGTGTAGTTAGATAGCCTTTAGTTAATATACTGGCAAGTTCGATGTATAACTACTAACGTTAAGTAGCTAGCTAACATACCGATACATACTGCTGTAATGATATGCTATGTGGTTCGTAAGGAGCGTAGCTAACAAATTGTCAGCCAACATAATGTGTAAGGTAACTTATTTGAAAAGTACTTTATTACAATGAGTTGCAAGCTACCGCGAGGACGCTCTCTATCGACTCTGTGGCTTGAGCATGCTTTTGGTGCACAGTCTATAGCGTGCTGGTCTTTGGGCAAGAAGGTTGAGTGTTCGAAACCTGCTCCCTGCTTGTTTCAGTTTTTTTTATTTGGTTAATTCGTTGTCAGTTAGAGACAGTAATGCATTGGGACCATATATGTGGGTCATATAAAAACCTTGGGACTCCCCGCTGGTCGTTAGGGCAAATCTGGTCTGTGATAGGAGGGTTTTCACACCTAGCTCAGCTATTAGGCTATTCTTTAGTAAAGGTTGAATAATATATTGTTCAGCTATTAGCCCCTCTCCCCAACAAATTGTTGTTACACTATGGAACGCCGTTTTGTGGTCAAAACGCAATCTTTTTAATGCTACATTTGTAAAGTAAGCAGGAGCTAATTTAACGCGTTCATGCTGTCCAACATGTGCTAAATAAACGGCTGCAAGCCAATTTAATGCCTGCAGCTGCTAAATATACTTAATGCGTTCTTTAATATGATAATTTTACCAGCCAATGTCCCTAGCTCCTCCTTTCATCAAATCGGTGTGAAGTCAGTTTGATGCAACAACACCACAATTGAAGATGGCGAGACGGAACTTCCTTATCTGCTGCAAAGAGAATAAAAAATAAATGACTGCACTCGGCTTCTGCTTTCCGATAATCCTGGACTTGATACCCTTCAGTCCACGTTAACATTGATTATTTTTTTAAATACTATTAATACTTAATCATAAAGTTGATCTGCTAGCTAACACAGAGGACGGATCTGTGAATGGCTATGCAGCTATAACTAACACAGAGGACGGATCTGTGAATGGCTATGCAGCTATAGCTAACACAGAGGACGGATCTGTGAATGGCTATGCAGCTATAACTAACACAGAGGACGGATCTGTGAATGGCTATGCAGCTATAGCTAACACAGAGGACGGATCTGTGAATGGCTATGCAGCTATAGCTAACACAGAGGACGGATCTGTGTATGGCAGCTATGTTGGAGGCTCAGTAACTTCCAAAACAACCCGTTTTTATAACTTCATAACTCTGAATATTGTTATAATTTTTATCCAAAAGGTGATGGCATGCTGTCGCAAAAGGTTAGCAGCTATATTTTGAAAAAGTCACAGGGTTTCTGGATACTCCCGTAAAGCCCAGCTCATTTGCTATCTAGCTAGCTTTGACCCCGATTGGTGCTTATTTGACAAAGATACAGTCGATCAAATGAAGACCGGCCGCGTCATCGGCGTGCCATGAAGGCATCACTCAGTCACCAAATTTGGTGTACTATAGGATATACTACACCTCTAATGATATAGTGAAGTCTGGTTACGTTCTAGGAATACATACGTATGTGATTTGACTGGTTGAAACAACGTTTATATGGACCTTTTTTAGAAAAATGATTTTATTTAACAAAATGACACTTCATGTTATCTCTGGGACCCTTTGGACGATAAATCTGAGCAAGAATTCAGAATGGAAGTACACATTTCACCTTCAGAGGTGAATTTATCAAACCTATCACGGTGAAAAAAAGTGTTTTGTTGTTAGGAGCTCTCCTCAAACAATAGCATGGCGTTTTTTTGCAGTAATAGCTACTGTAAATTGGACAGTGCAGTTACATTAACAAGAATTTAAGCTTTCAGCCGATATATGTACCGACATTTGTTGTTTCTCTAAAATCGATCGTGACAGCTGCATGATTTACAACTGTCCCGTTTACGGAACGCCTATCCCTAAGTTTTAAATGTGCAAGCAGAGGGGAAAACTACTCTTTACTCAGAGACGCTCAATGCTTTACCCTCCATTTGGCAAATCCATAAATTGATTCTGATTCATAAGCAAAAATTAAAACAGGAAGCACCAGTGACTCGGTCAATAAAAACGTGGTCAGATGAAGCAGATGCTAAGCTACAGATCAAAATCAAATCAAATGTATTTATATAGCCCTTGGTACATCAGCTGAAAATCTCAAAGTGCTGTACAGAAACCCAGCCTAAAACCCCAAACAGCAAGCAATGCAGGTGTAGAAGCACGGTGGCTAGGAAAAACTCCCTAGAAAGGCCAAAACCTAGGAAGAAACCTAGAGAGGAAACAGGCTATGAGGGGTGACCAGTCCTCTTCTGGCTGTGCCGGGTGGAGATTATAACAGAACATGGCCAAGATGTTCAAATGTTCATAAATTACCAGCATGGTCAAATAATTGGTCTGGGACAGGTAGCACGTCCGGTGAACAGGCCAGGACTCCATAGCCATAAATCAAGACTGTTATCAGCATGTTAAATGTGCAACCAGAGGGGAAAAAACTCTAGACCACCTTTACTCCACACACAGAGACGCGTATAAAGCTCTCTCTCGCCCTCCATTTGGCAAATATGACCATAATTCTATCCTCCTGACTCCTGCTTACAAGCAAAAATTAAAGCAGGAAGCACCAGTGACACGGTCAATAGAAAAGTGGTCAGATGAAGCAGATGCTAAGCTACAGGACTGTTTTGCTATCACAGACTGGAATATGTTCCCGGGATTCTTCCGATGGCATTGAGGAATACACCACATCAGTCATTGGCTTCATCAATAAGTGCATTGAGGACTTCGTCCCAACAATGACTGTATGTACATACCCTACACTAGACACTCTACCATGCTGCTGTTAGATTGGTAACCAACACATCACTCTATATCAACACTAGACACTCTACCATGCTGCTGGTAGATTGGTAACCAACACATCACTCTATATCAACACTAGACACTCTACCATGCTGCTGGTAGATTGGCAACCACCATTAGACACTCTACCATGCTGCGGTTAGATTGGTAACCAACACTAGACACTCTACCATGCTGCTGTTAGATAGGTAACCAACACATCACTCTATATCAACACTAGACACTCTACCATGCTGCTGGTAGATTGGCAACCACCACTAGACACTCTACCATGCTGCTGTTAGACTGGTAACCAACATTATACTCTCTACCATGCTGCTGTTAGATTGGTAACCAATACTAGACAGTCTACCATGCTGCTGTTAGATAGGTAACCAACACATCACTCTATATCAACACTAGACACTCTACCATGCTGCTGGTAGATTGGTAACCAACACTAGACACTCTATATCAACACTAGACACTCTACCATGCTGCTGTTAGATTGGTAACCAACACATCACTGTATATCAATATTCTACCATGCTGCTGTTAGATTGGTAACCAACATTAGACACTCTACCATGCTGCAGTTAGATTGGTAACCAACACTAGACACTCTACCATGCTGCTGTTAGATAGGTAACCAACACATTACTCTATATCAACACTAGACACTCTACCATGCTGCTGGTAGATTGGCAACCACCACTAGACACTCTACCATGCTGCTGGTAGATTGGCAACCACCACTAGACACTCTACCATGCTGCTGTTAGATTGGTAACCAACACTAGACACTCTACCATGCTGCTGTTAGATAGGTAACCAACACATTACTCTATATCAACACTAGACACTCTACCATGCTGCTGGTAGATTGGCAACCACCACTAGACACTCTACCATGCTGCTGTTAGATAGGTAACCAACACATCACTCTATATCAACACTAGACACTCTACCATGCTGCTGGTAGATTGGTAACCAACACTAGACACTCTATATCAACACTAGACACTCTACCATGCTGCTGTTAGATTGGTAACCAACACATCACTGTATATCAATATTCTACCATGCTGCTGTTAGATTGGTAACCAACATTAGACACTCTACCATGCTGCTGTTAGATTGGTAACCAACACTAGACACTCTACCATGCTGCTGTTAGATTGGTAACCAACACTAGATATTCTACCATGCTGCTGTTAGATTGGTAACCACCACTAGACACTCTACCATGCTTCTTTAGATTGGAAACCAATACTAGACACTCTACCATGCTGCTGTTAGATTGGTAACCACCACTAGACACTCTACCATGCTGCTGTTAGATTGGTAACCACCACTAGACACTCTACCATGCTGCTGTTAGATTGGTACCCAACACTAGACACTCTACCATGCTGCTGTTAGATTGGTACCCAACACTAGACACTCTACCATGCCTCTGTTAGATTGGTAACCAACACTAGACACTCTACCATGCTTCTTTAGATTGGAAACCAACACTAGACACTCTACCATGCTGCTGTTAGATTGGTACCCAACACATCACTGTATATCAACACTAGACACTCTACCATGCTGCTGGTAGATTGGTAACCACCACTAGACACTCTACCATGCTGCTGTTAGATTGGTAACCAACACATCACTGTATATCAACATTCTACCATGCTGCTGTTAGATTGGTAACCAACATTAGACACTCTACCATGCTGCTGTTAGATTGGTAACCAATACTAGACACTCTACCATGGTGCTGTTAGATTGGTAACCAACACTAGACACTCTACCATGCTGCTGTTAGATTGGTAACCAACACTAGATATTCTACCATGCTGCTGTTAGATTGGTAACCACCACTAGACACTCTACCATGCTGCTGTTAGATTGGTACCCAACACTAGACACTCTACCATGCCTCTGTTAGATTGGTAACCAACACTAGACACTCTACCATGCCTCTGTTAGATTGGTAACCAACACTAGACACTCTACCATGCTTCTTTAGATTGGAAACCAACACTAGACACTCTACCATGCTGCTGTTAGATTGGTACCCAACACTAGACACTCTGCCATGCCTCTGTTAGATTGGTAACCAACACTAGACACTCTACCATGCTGCTGTTAGATTGGTAACCAACACTAGACACTATACCATGCTGCTGTTAGATAGGTAACCAACACATATCTGTATATCAACACTAGACACTCTACCATGCTGCTGGTAGATTGGTAACCACCACTAGACACTCTACCATGCTGCTGTTAGATTGGTAACCAACACTAGACACTCTACCATGCTGCTGTTAGATTGGTAACCATCACTAGACACTCTACCATCCTGCGGTTAGATTGGTAACCAACAGTAGACACTCTACCATGCTGCTGTTAGATTGGTAACCACCACTAGACACTCTACCATGCTGCTGTTAGATTGGTAACCACCACTAGACACTCTACCATGCTGCTGTTAGATTGGTAACCAATACTAGACACTCTACCATGCTGCTGTTAGATTGGTACCCAATACTAAACACTCTACCATGCTGCTGTTAGATTGGTAACCACGACTAGACACTCTACCATGCTGCTGTTAGATTGGTACCCAACACTAGACACTCTACCATGCTGCTGTTAGATTGGTACCCAACACTAGACACTCTACCATGCCTCTGTTAGATTGGTAACCAACACTAGACACTCTACCATGCTTCTTTAGATTGGAAACCAACACTAGACACTCTACCATGCTGCTGTTAGATTGGTACCCAACACATCACTGTATATCAACACTAGACACTCTACCATGCTGCTGGTAGATTGGTAACCACCACTAGACACTCTACCATGCTGCTGTTAGATTGGTAACCAACACATCACTGTATATCAACATTCTACCATGCTGCTGTTAGATTGGTAACCAACATTAGACACTCTACCATGCTGCTGTTAGATTGGTAACCAATACTAGACACTCTACCATGGTGCTGTTAGATTGGTAACCAACACTAGACACTCTACCATGCTGCTGTTAGATTGGTAAACAACACTAGATATTCTACCATGCTGCTGTTAGATTGGTAACCACCACTAGACACTCTACCATGCTTCTTTAGATTGGAAACCAATACTAGACACTCTACCATGCTGCTGTTAGATTGGTAACCACCACTAGACACTCTACCATGCTGCTGTTAGATTGGTAACCACCACTAGACACTCTACCATGCTGCTGTTAGATTGGTACCCAACACTAGACACTCTACCATGCTGCTGTTAGATTGGTACCCAACACTAGACACTCTACCAAGCCTCTGTTAGATTGGTAACCAACACTAGACACTCTACCATGCTTCTTTAGATTGGAAACCAACACTAGACACTCTACCATGCTGCTGTTAGATTGGTACCCAACACTAGACACTCTGCCATGCCTCTGTTAGATTGGTAACCAACACTAGACACTCTACCATGCTGCTGTTAGATTGGTAACCAACACTAGACACTATACCATGCTGCTGTTAGATAGGTAACCAACACATATCTGTATATCAACACTAGACACTCTACCATGCTGCTGGTAGATTGGTAACCACCACTAGACACTCTACCATGCTGCTGTTAGATTGGTAACCAACACATCACTGTATATCAACATTCTACCATGCTGCTGTTAGATTGGTAACCAACATTAGACACTCTACCATGCTGCTGTTAGATTGGTAACCAATACTAGACACTCTACCATGGTGCTGTTAGATTGGTAACCAACACTAGACACTCTACCATGCTGCTGTTAGATTGGTAACCAACACTAGATATTCTACCATGCTGCTGTTAGATTGGTAACCACCACTAGACACTCTACCATGCTTCTATAGATTGGAAACCAATACTAGACACTCTACCATGCTGCTGTTAGATTGGTAACCACCACTAGACACTCTACCATGCTGCTGTTAGATTGGTAACCACCACTAGACACTCTACCATGCTGCTGTTAGATTGGTACCCAACACTAGACACTCTACCATGCTGCTGTTAGATTGGTACCCAACACTAGACACTCTACCATGCCTCTGTTAGATTGGTAACCAACACTAGACACTCTACCATGCTTCTTTAGATTGGAAACCAACACTAGACACTCTACCATGCTGCTGTTAGATTGGTACCCAACACTAGACACTCTGCCATGCCTCTGTTAGATTGGTAACCAACACTAGACACTCTACCATGCTGCTGTTAGATTGGTAACCAACACTAGACACTATACCATGCTGCTGTTAGATAGGTAACCAACACATATCTGTATATCAACACTAGACACTCTACCATGCTGCTGGTAGATTGGTAACCACCACTAGACACTCTACCATGCTGCTGTTAGATTGGTAACCAACACTAGACACTCTACCATGCTGCTGTTAGATTGGTAACCATCACTAGACACTCTACCATCCTGCGGTTAGATTGGTAACCAACACTAGACACTCTACCATGCTCCTGTTAGATTGGTACCCAACACTAGACACTCTACCATGCTGCTGTTAGATTGGTACCCAACACTAGACACTCTACCATGCCTCTGTTAGATTGGTAACCAACACTAGACACTCTACCATGCTTCTTTAGATTGGAAACCAACACTAGACACTCTACCATGCTGCTGTTAGATTGGTACCCAACACTAGACACTCTGCCATGCCTCTGTTAGATTGGTAACCAACACTAGACACTCTACCATGCTGCTGTTAGATTGGTAACCAACACTAGACACTATACCATGCTGCTGTTAGATAGGTAACCAACACATATCTGTATATCAACACTAGACACTCTACCATGCTGCTGGTAGATTGGTAACCACCACTAGACACTCTACCATGCTGCTGTTAGATTGGTAACCAACACTAGACACTCTACCATGCTGCTGTTAGATTGGTAACCATCACTAGACACTCTACCATCCTGCGGTTAGATTGGTAACCAACACTAGACACTCTACCATGCTGCTGTTAGATTGGTACCCAACACTAGACACTCTACCATGCTGCTGTTAGATTGGTACCCAACACTAGACACTCTACCATGCCTCTGTTAGATTGGTAACCAACACTAGACACTCTACCATGCTTCTTTAGATTGGAAACCAACACTAGACACTCTACCATGCTGCTGTTAGATTGGTACCCAACACTAGACACTCTGCCATGCCTCTGTTAGATTGGTAACCAACACTAGACACTCTACCATGCTGCTGTTAGATTGGTAACCAACACTAGACACTATACCATGCTGCTGTTAGATAGGTAACCAACACATATCTGTATATCAACACTAGACACTCTACCATGCTGCTGGTAGATTGGTAACCACCACTAGACACTCTACCATGCTGCTGTTAGATTGGTAACCAACACTAGACACTCTACCATGCTGCTGTTAGATTGGTAACCATCACTAGACACTCTACCATCCTGCGGTTAGATTGGTAACCAACACTAGACACTCTACCATGCTGCTGTTAGATTGGTACCCAACACTAGACACTCTACCATGCTGCTGTTAGATTGGTAACCAACACTAGACACTCTACCATGCTGCTGTTAGATAGGTAACCAATACTAGACACTCTACCATGCTGCTGTTAGATTGGTAACCAACATTAGACTCTCTACCATGCTGCTGTTAGATTGGTAACCAATACTAGACACTCTACCATGGTGCTGTTAGATTGGTAACCAACACTAGACACTCTACCATGCTGCTGTTAGATAGGTAACCACCACTAGATACTCTACCATGCTGCTGTTAGATTGGTAACCAACACATCACTGTATATCAACACTCTACCATGCTGCTGTTAGATTGGTAACCACCACTAGACACTCTACCATGCTGCTGTTAGATTGGTAACCAATACTAGACACTCTACCATGGTGCTGTTAGATTGGTAACCAACACTAGACACTCTACCATGCTGCTGTTAGATTGGTAACCAACACGAGATATTCTACCATGCTGCTGTTAGATTGGTAACCACCACTAGACACTCTACCATGCTTCTTTAGATTGGAAACCAATACTAGACACTCTACCATGCTGCTGTTAGATTGGTAACCACCACTAGACACTCTACCATGCTGCTGTTAGATTGGTAACCACCACTAGACACTCTACCATGCTGCTGTTAGATTGGTACCCAACACTAGACACTCTACCATGCTGCTGTTAGATTGGTACCCAACACTAGACACTCTACCATGCCTCTGTTAGATTGGTACCCAACACTAGACACTCTACCATGCCTCTGTTAGATTGGTAACCAACACTAGACACTCTACCATGCTGCTGTTAGATTGGTAACCAACACTAGACACTCTACCATGCTGCTGTTAGATAGGTAACCAACACATATCTGTATATCAACACTAGACACTCTACCATGCTGCTGGTAGATTGGTAACCACCACTAGACACTCTACCATGCTGCTGTTAGATTGGTAACCAACACTAGACACTCTACCATGCTGCTGTTAGATTGGTAACCATCACTAGACACTCTACCATCCTGCGGTTAGATTGGTAACCAACACTAGACACTCTACCATGCTGCTGTTAGATTGGTACCCAACACTAGACACTCTACCATGCTGCTGTTAGATTGGTAACCAACACTAGACACTCTACCATGCTGCTGTTAGATAGGTAACCAATACTAGACACTCTACCATGCTGCTGTTAGATTGGTAACCAACATTAGACTCTCTACCATGCTGCTGTTAGATTGGTAACCAATACTAGACACTCTACCATGGTGCTGTTAGATTGGTAACCAACACTAGACACTCTACCATGCTGCTGTTAGATAGGTAACCACCACTAGATACTCTACCATGCTGCTGTTAGATTGGTAACCACCACTAGACACTCTACCATGCTGCTGTTAGATTGGTAACCACCACTAGACACTCTACCATGCTGCTGTTAGATTGGTAACCACCACTAGACACTCTACCATGCTGCTGTTAGATTGGTAACCACCACTAGACACTCTACCATGCTGCTGTTAGATTGGTAACCAACATTAGTTTCTCTACCATGCTGCTGTTAGATTTGTAACCAATACTAGACACTCTACCATGCTGCTGGTAGATTGGTAACCAACACTAGATATTCTACCATGCTGCTGTTAGACTGGTAACCAACATTAGTTTCTCTACCATGCTGCTGTTAGATTTGTAACCAATACTAGACACTCTACCATGCTGCTGGTAGATTGGTAACCAACACTAGATATTCTACCATGCTGCTGTTAGATTGGTAACCAACAGTAGATACTCTACCATGCTGCTCTTAGATTGGTAACCAACACATCACTGTATATCAACATTCTACCATGCTGCTGGTAGATTGGTAACCAATACTAGACACTCTACCATGCCTCTGTTAGATTGGTAACCAACACTAGACACTCTACCATGCTTCTTTAGATTGGAAACCAACACTAGACACTCTACCATGCTGCTGTTAGATTGGTACCCAACACTAGACACTCTGCCATGCCTCTGTTAGATTGGTAACCAACACTAGACACTCTACCATGCTGCTGTTAGATTGGTAACCAACACTAGACACTATACCATGCTGCTGTTAGATAGGTAACCAACACATATCTGTATATCAACACTAGACACTCTACCATGCTGCTGGTAGATTGGTAACCACCACTAGACACTCTACCATGCTGCTGTTAGATTGGTAACCAACACTAGACACTCTACCATGCTGCTGTTAGATTGGTAACCATCACTAGACACTCTACCATCCTGCGGTTAGATTGGTAACCAACACTAGACACTCTACCATGCTCCTGTTAGATTGGTACCCAACACTAGACACTCTACCATGCTGCTGTTAGATTGGTACCCAACACTAGACACTCTACCATGCCTCTGTTAGATTGGTAACCAACACTAGACACTCTACCATGCTTCTTTAGATTGGAAACCAACACTAGACACTCTACCATGCTGCTGTTAGATTGGTACCCAACACTAGACACTCTGCCATGCCTCTGTTAGATTGGTAACCAACACTAGACACTCTACCATGCTGCTGTTAGATTGGTAACCAACACTAGACACTATACCATGCTGCTGTTAGATAGGTAACCAACACATATCTGTATATCAACACTAGACACTCTACCATGCTGCTGGTAGATTGGTAACCACCACTAGACACTCTACCATGCTGCTGTTAGATTGGTAACCAACACTAGACACTCTACCATGCTGCTGTTAGATTGGTAACCATCACTAGACACTCTACCATCCTGCGGTTAGATTGGTAACCAACACTAGACACTCTACCATGCTGCTGTTAGATTGGTACCCAACACTAGACACTCTACCATGCTGCTGTTAGATTGGTACCCAACACTAGACACTCTACCATGCCTCTGTTAGATTGGTAACCAACACTAGACACTCTACCATGCTTCTTTAGATTGGAAACCAACACTAGACACTCTACCATGCTGCTGTTAGATTGGTACCCAACACTAGACACTCTGCCATGCCTCTGTTAGATTGGTAACCAACACTAGACACTCTACCATGCTGCTGTTAGATTGGTAACCAACACTAGACACTATACCATGCTGCTGTTAGATAGGTAACCAACACATATCTGTATATCAACACTAGACACTCTACCATGCTGCTGGTAGATTGGTAACCACCACTAGACACTCTACCATGCTGCTGTTAGATTGGTAACCAACACATCACTGTATATCAACATTCTACCATGCTGCTGTTAGATTGGTAACCAACATTAGACACTCTACCATGCTGCTGTTAGATTGGTAACCAATACTAGACACTCTACCATGGTGCTGTTAGATTGGTAACCAACACTAGACACTCTACCATGCTGCTGTTAGATTGGTAACCAACACTAGATATTCTACCATGCTGCTGTTAGATTGGTAACCACCACTAGACACTCTACCATGCTTCTTTAGATTGGAAACCAATACTAGACACTCTACCATGCTGCTGTTAGATTGGTAACCACCACTAGACACTCTACCATGCTGCTGTTAGATTGGTAACCACCACTAGACACTCTACCATGCTGCTGTTAGATTGGTACCCAACACTAGACACTCTACCATGCTGCTGTTAGATTGGTACCCAACACTAGACACTCTACCATGCCTCTGTTAGATTGGTAACCAACACTAGACACTCTACCATGCTTCTTTAGATTGGAAACCAACACTAGACACTCTACCATGCTGCTGTTAGATTGGTACCCAACACTAGACACTCTGCCATGCCTCTGTTAGATTGGTAACCAACACTAGACACTCTACCATGCTGCTGTTAGATTGGTAACCAACACTAGACACTATACCATGCTGCTGTTAGATAGGTAACCAACACATATCTGTATATCAACACTAGACACTCTACCATGCTGCTGGTAGATTGGTAACCACCACTAGACACTCTACCATGCTGCTGTTAGATTGGTAACCAACACTAGACACTCTACCATGCTGCTGTTAGATTGGTAACCATCACTAGACACTCTACCATCCTGCGGTTAGATTGGTAACCAACACTAGACACTCTACCATGCTGCTGTTAGATTGGTACCCAACACTAGACACTCTACCATGCTGCTGTTAGATTGGTAACCAACACTAGACACTCTACCATGCTGCTGTTAGATAGGTAACCAATACTAGACACTCTACCATGCTGCTGTTAGATTGGTAACCAACATTAGACTCTCTACCATGCTGCTGTTAGATTGGTAACCAATACTAGACACTCTACCATGGTGCTGTTAGATTGGTAACCAACACTAGACACTCTACCATGCTGCTGTTAGATAGGTAACCACCACTAGATACTCTACCATGCTGCTGTTAGATTGGTAACCAACACATCACTGTATATCAACACTCTACCATGCTGCTGTTAGATTGGTAACCACCACTAGACACTCTACCATGCTGCTGTTAGATTGGTAACCAATACTAGACACTCTACCATGGTGCTGTTAGATTGGTAACCAACACTAGACACTCTACCATGCTGCTGTTAGATTGGTAACCAACACGAGATATTCTACCATGCTGCTGTTAGATTGGTAACCACCACTAGACACTCTACCATGCTTCTTTAGATTGGAAACCAATACTAGACACTCTACCATGCTGCTGTTAGATTGGTAACCACCACTAGACACTCTACCATGCTGCTGTTAGATTGGTAACCACCACTAGACACTCTACCATGCTGCTGTTAGATTGGTACCCAACACTAGACACTCTACCATGCTGCTGTTAGATTGGTACCCAACACTAGACACTCTACCATGCCTCTGTTAGATTGGTACCCAACACTAGACACTCTACCATGCCTCTGTTAGATTGGTAACCAACACTAGACACTCTACCATGCTGCTGTTAGATTGGTAACCAACACTAGACACTCTACCATGCTGCTGTTAGATAGGTAACCAACACATATCTGTATATCAACACTAGACACTCTACCATGCTGCTGGTAGATTGGTAACCACCACTAGACACTCTACCATGCTGCTGTTAGATTGGTAACCAACACTAGACACTCTACCATGCTGCTGTTAGATTGGTAACCATCACTAGACACTCTACCATCCTGCGGTTAGATTGGTAACCAACACTAGACACTCTACCATGCTGCTGTTAGATTGGTACCCAACACTAGACACTCTACCATGCTGCTGTTAGATTGGTAACCAACACTAGACACTCTACCATGCTGCTGTTAGATAGGTAACCAATACTAGACACTCTACCATGCTGCTGTTAGATTGGTAACCAACATTAGACTCTCTACCATGCTGCTGTTAGATTGGTAACCAATACTAGACACTCTACCATGGTGCTGTTAGATTGGTAACCAACACTAGACACTCTACCATGCTGCTGTTAGATAGGTAACCACCACTAGATACTCTACCATGCTGCTGTTAGATTGGTAACCACCACTAGACACTCTACCATGCTGCTGTTAGATTGGTAACCACCACTAGACACTCTACCATGCTGCTGTTAGATTGGTAACCACCACTAGACACTCTACCATGCTGCTGTTAGATTGGTAACCACCACTAGACACTCTACCATGCTGCTGTTAGATTGGTAACCAACATTAGTTTCTCTACCATGCTGCTGTTAGATTTGTAACCAATACTAGACACTCTACCATGCTGCTGGTAGATTGGTAACCAACACTAGATATTCTACCATGCTGCTGTTAGACTGGTAACCAACATTAGTTTCTCTACCATGCTGCTGTTAGATTTGTAACCAATACTAGACACTCTACCATGCTGCTGGTAGATTGGTAACCAACACTAGATATTCTACCATGCTGCTGTTAGATTGGTAACCAACAGTAGATACTCTACCATGCTGCTCTTAGATTGGTAACCAACACATCACTGTATATCAACATTCTACCATGCTGCTGGTAGATTGGTAACCAATACTAGACACTCTACCATGCTGCTGGTAGATTGGTAACCAACACTAGACACTCTACCATATTGCTGTTAGTTTGGTAACCACCACTAGACACTTTACCATGCTGCTGGTAGATTGGTACCCAACACTAGACACTCTACCATGCTGCTGTTAGTTTGGTAACCACCACTAGACACTCTACCATGCTGCTGTTAGATTGGTAACCAACACATCACTGTATTTCAACACTCTACCATGCTGCTGTTAGATTGGTAACCAACACTAGACACTCTACCATGCTGCTGTTAGATTGGTAACCAACACTAGACACTCTACCATGCTGCTGTTAGATTGGTAACCATCACTAGACACTCTACCATCCTGCGGTTAGATTGGTAACCAACACTAGACACTCTACCATGCTGCTGTTAGATTGGTACCCAACACTAGACACTCTACCATGCTGCTGTTAGATTGGTAACCAACACTAGACACTCTACCATGCTGCTGTTAGATAGGTAACCAATACTAGACACTCTACCATGCTGCTGTTAGATTGGTAACCAACATTAGACTCTCTACCATGCTGCTGTTAGATTGGTAACCAATACTAGACACTCTACCATGGTGCTGTTAGATTGGTAACCAACACTAGACACTCTACCATGCTGCTGTTAGATAGGTAACCACCACTAGATACTCTACCATGCTGCTGTTAGATTGGTAACCAACACATCACTGTATATCAACACTCTACCATGCTGCTGTTAGATTGGTAACCACCACTAGACACTCTACCATGCTGCTGTTAGATTGGTAACCAATACTAGACACTCTACCATGGTGCTGTTAGATTGGTAACCAACACTAGACACTCTACCATGCTGCTGTTAGATTGGTAACCAACACGAGATATTCTACCATGCTGCTGTTAGATTGGTAACCACCACTAGACACTCTACCATGCTTCTTTAGATTGGAAACCAATACTAGACACTCTACCATGCTGCTGTTAGATTGGTAACCACCACTAGACACTCTACCATGCTGCTGTTAGATTGGTAACCACCACTAGACACTCTACCATGCTGCTGTTAGATTGGTACCCAACACTAGACACTCTACCATGCTGCTGTTAGATTGGTACCCAACACTAGACACTCTACCATGCCTCTGTTAGATTGGTACCCAACACTAGACACTCTACCATGCCTCTGTTAGATTGGTAACCAACACTAGACACTCTACCATGCTGCTGTTAGATTGGTAACCAACACTAGACACTCTACCATGCTGCTGTTAGATAGGTAACCAACACATATCTGTATATCAACACTAGACACTCTACCATGCTGCTGGTAGATTGGTAACCACCACTAGACACTCTACCATGCTGCTGTTAGATTGGTAACCAACACTAGACACTCTACCATGCTGCTGTTAGATTGGTAACCATCACTAGACACTCTACCATCCTGCGGTTAGATTGGTAACCAACACTAGACACTCTACCATGCTGCTGTTAGATTGGTACCCAACACTAGACACTCTACCATGCTGCTGTTAGATTGGTAACCAACACTAGACACTCTACCATGCTGCTGTTAGATAGGTAACCAATACTAGACACTCTACCATGCTGCTGTTAGATTGGTAACCAACATTAGACTCTCTACCATGCTGCTGTTAGATTGGTAACCAATACTAGACACTCTACCATGGTGCTGTTAGATTGGTAACCAACACTAGACACTCTACCATGCTGCTGTTAGATAGGTAACCACCACTAGATACTCTACCATGCTGCTGTTAGATTGGTAACCACCACTAGACACTCTACCATGCTGCTGTTAGATTGGTAACCACCACTAGACACTCTACCATGCTGCTGTTAGATTGGTAACCACCACTAGACACTCTACCATGCTGCTGTTAGATTGGTAACCACCACTAGACACTCTACCATGCTGCTGTTAGATTGGTAACCAACATTAGTTTCTCTACCATGCTGCTGTTAGATTTGTAACCAATACTAGACACTCTACCATGCTGCTGGTAGATTGGTAACCAACACTAGATATTCTACCATGCTGCTGTTAGACTGGTAACCAACATTAGTTTCTCTACCATGCTGCTGTTAGATTTGTAACCAATACTAGACACTCTACCATGCTGCTGGTAGATTGGTAACCAACACTAGATATTCTACCATGCTGCTGTTAGATTGGTAACCAACAGTAGATACTCTACCATGCTGCTCTTAGATTGGTAACCAACACATCACTGTATATCAACATTCTACCATGCTGCTGGTAGATTGGTAACCAATACTAGACACTCTACCATGCTGCTGGTAGATTGGTAACCAACACTAGACACTCTACCATATTGCTGTTAGTTTGGTAACCACCACTAGACACTTTACCATGCTGCTGGTAGATTGGTACCCAACACTAGACACTCTACCATGCTGCTGTTAGTTTGGTAACCACCACTAGACACTCTACCATGCTGCTGTTAGATTGGTAACCAACACATCACTGTATTTCAACACTCTACCATGCTGCTGTTAGATTGGTAACCAACACTAGACACTCTATCATGCTGCTGTTAGATTGGTAACCAACACTAGACACTCTACCATGCTGCTTTAGATTGGTAACCAACACTAGACACTCTACCATACTGCTGGTAGATTGGTAACCAACACTAGACACTCTACCATATTGCTGTTAGATTGGTAACCAACACTAGACACTCTACCATGCTGCTGTTAGATTGGTAACCAACACTAGACACTCCACCATGCTGCTGTTAGATTGGTAACCAACACTAGACACTCTACCATGCTGCTGTTAGATTGGTAACCAACACATCACTGTATGTCAACACTCTACCATGCTGCTGTTAGATTGGTAACCACCACTAGACACTCTACCATGCTTCTTTAGATTGGTAACCAACACTAGACACTCTACCATGCTGCTGTTAGATTGGTAACCACCACTAGATTCTCTACCATGCTGCTGTTAGATTGGTAACCAACACATCACTGTATATCAACACTAGACACTCTACCATGCTGCTGGTAGATTGGTAACCACCACTAGATACTCTACCATGCTGCTGTTAGATTGGTAACCACTACTAGACACTCTATCATGCTGCTGTTAGATTGGTAACCAACACATCACTGTATATCAACACTCTACCTAGCTGCTGTTAGACTGGTAACCAAGACTAGATATTCTACCATACTGCTGTTAGATTGGTAACCAACATTAGACTCTTTACCATGCTGCTGGTAGATTGGTAACCAACACTAGACACTCTACCATGCTGCTGTTAGATTGGTAGCCAACACATCACTGTATATCAACACTAGACACTAGAGGTCGAACGATTAATCGGAATGGCCGATTAATTAGGGACAATTTCAAGTTTTCATAATAATCAGAAATCAGTATTTTTGGGTGCCCATTTTTTAAAAAATTGTACCTTTATTTAACTAGGCAAGTCAGTTCAGAACACATTCTTAATTTCAATGACGGCCTAGGAACGGTTGGTTAACTGCCTTGTTCAGGGGCAGAATGACAGATTTTCACCTTGTCAGTTCGGGGGACCCAATCTTGCAAACTTACAGTTAACTAGTCCAACGCTCTTACCACCTGCCTCTCATTGCACGCCACGAGGAGCCTGCCTGTTACGCGAATGCAGTAGAAGCCAAGGTAAGTTGCTAGCTGGCATTAAACTTATCTTGTAAAAAAACAATCAATAATAATCACTAGTTATAACTACACATGGTTGATGATATTACTAGTTTATCTAGCGTGTCCTGCGTTGCATATAATCGATGCAACGCTGGGGTATGATTTAACAAAAGGGCATTTGCGAAAAAAGCACAATCGTTGGACGACTGTACCTAACTATAAACACCAGTGCCTTTTTTTAAATCAGTACACAGAAGTAAATATTTTTAAACCTGCATATTTAGCTAAAAGAAATCCAGATTAGCAGGCAATATTAACCAGGTGAAATTGTGTCATTTCTCTTTCGTTCATTGCACGCAGAGTCAGGGTATATGCAACAGTTTGGGCAGCCTGGCTCATTGCGAACAAATTTGCCAGAATTTTAAGTAATTATGACATAACATTGAAGGTTGTGCAATATAACAAGAATATTTATACTTAGGGATGCCACACGTTAGATAAAATACCGAACGGTTCCGTATTTCACTGAAATAATAAATGTTTTGTTTCCGTATTCGACCATATTAATGACCAAAGGCTCGAATTTCTGTGTGTTATTATGTTATGATTAAGTCTGATTTGATAGAGTAGTCTGACTCAGCGATGGTAAACAGCAGCAGGCTCGTAAGCATTCATTCAAACAGCATTTTTGCCAGCAGCTCTTCGTAAGCACAGCGCTGTTTATGACTTCAAGCCTATCAGCCTAATGGCTGGTGTAACGGCTAGAAATGGCTAGCTAGTTAGCTGGGTGAGCGCTAATAGCGTTTCAAACATCACTCGCTCTGAGATTTGGAGTAGTTATCCCCCTTGCTCTGCAAGGGACGCGGCTTTTCTGGAGCGATGGGTAACGCTGCTTCGAGTGTGGCTGTTGTCGATGTGTTCCTGGTTCGAGCCCAGGTAGGGGCAAGGAGAGGGACGGAAGCTATACTGTTACACTGGCAATACTACAGTGCCTATAAGAACATCCAATAGTCAAAGGTATATGAAATACAAATGGTATAGAGAGAAATAGTCCCATAAATACTATATTAACTACAACCTAAAACCTCTTACCTCGGAATATTGTCTCATGTCTCATGTTAAAAGGAACCACCAGCTTTCATATGTTCTCATGTTCTGAGCAAGGAACTTACTTACTTCTTATCAATGACAACGGTGTCATATAATTAGTACCGGAAGGTGGTGGATCTGAATGTATCAGAAAGATTACCAAGACTATGATGCAGCTCAGAGTCCCTAATCTTCCCAAAAACCACCAACCCTCTCCTGCCCTTAGTCGGTCTGCTAGGTACCACCCCATACATACTTCTAGGAGCACCCACAGTGATGAACGGTCGGGATAGGGAATCTTCGTTAAGGAGGTAACCCCCGGACCCTGTTGGTACTCGGTTCTTCTGCTAACTCTGTGTTTGATCAGCAGTGCTTATATGTGTACATACCTCTTTGCAGTGGGTAACGTGGACCCAAGTGACTCTCTCAGCTATTCTAATGGCAAAGGCGGTGGTTAACAGAACCTGGAATGGGCCTTCCCAACGGGACTGCTTCCAGTCTTTTCTCCTCAGGGACTGGATCCACACCCAGTCTCTTGGTTGGATTGAGTGAATCACCTTCTCCTGTAATTCACCTGTCGGACACAAAATCTTGGACATACGGGTTTGGTCTTCTCATGTGTTCTGCTAGTATATCTTCAACTTCTGTGTCTACCTATTCTGGTCTCTCTAACTCTGGCATTCTATTTGTTCTACCTGATTAGCTAAAATGTCATCCATTATTTATAGAAATAGATCCTAGTAAACCAACTCTAGGGATAATATCTTGACCTAATATTTTAGCTACCATAATCGTGTCCGCCAAGTAAGTTGGAAACGCTTCTACCCATTTGCTATACTTATCTATTATTGTTGAACACACCTTTTTCCCTTCACTTCAGAATAGTTCAATGAAGTCCATTTCCAAATGTTGGAATGGATATTCTACGATCTTTAAAAAAAAAAAAAGGAGTTATCCCCTAGGCAACTAAGTCTTTCCTAACCTGCAATGTTTCCTAACCTGTTCTATCACCTGGTGTTTCCTAACCTGCTCTACCATCCTGCCACTAAGTCTTTCTTAACCTGCAGTGTTTCCTAACCTGCTTGATCACCATGTGTTTCCTAACCTGCTCTACCATCCTTCCTCCCTGTTGGCACTCATTTTCCACATGTCCAATTCTCCCTGGGGCGTTAGTTTTTGTCTATCCTGTAACAATTCTCTGTCAAGTGTCTTATCTTTAAGATTTATCTGTGCTGCTTTGTATGGTTTTAAATGCATATGTGCTGTCTGTGTGTAAATAGTAACCTTTCTCTCCTTTCTTATTTCGCAGGCTCTAGTCAATTTCAGCCTGCTGTGCAGAATATTTTCTGGGCAATGTTTCAGTGTCTAACACCTTAGTTCCTGAAACCAACTAAGCTTTCATTCCCCTTTTAGTTAGGGTAACAACGACTTTCAACAAAATCATCATATCTTTTCCTAGCGAATGTACTAACCATACACTTAAAATTAAAATACCTGTCTCTTCTGACTTTTCATATTTTTAAAACCAACAGAGCCGACAGTCTCTCCATGAATTAATATCCTAAAGCTAAGCGAAACAAAATCTCTTCCCCTTTTATTCTTATTCTGTCTTTTCTGTCTGTCACGGTATTATTTCTGTCCCCCATTTCTCGGGAGAGCCTTACACTCTGCCATCTAATCCTGTTTATATTTTAACTATGCTGGTCTCCACTCAGTAACTGTTATCTACCCATTCTGTGTCACTTCTATCTTCTCTCCTCCTGCTACTCCCAACCCATCAAGGTCTCAGCAGGGCTTCTCCGTCTGCCCTTCCTTCTGTCTGTCGCTCTTTCTTATAACAGTCAGTATCAAATATGGTTTCCTTTTCCAAATATTGACTAAATGTCTCACTGTCTCCCTGTCTACACTCATGCATGGATTGTTAGAAAAATCAAGATGCCTATGGTAGTAATCTCTAAGATTATTATAGTTGATAAAGTTTCTCGATACTCTCAATGATCCTGGATCACCACAGATATCATATATCCCTGTCCTGTTGCCTTAGAATATGTCCTAAATATTTGACATAAGTCTACCATTATTAAACTTATTATTGCTAACTTCATAACCTTATTCAACAACAAACTATAATAATTGTAAGGGTTTTCCTCCTCTTCGTCTGAGGAGGAGAAGCGAGAAGGATCGGAGGACCAATGCGTAGCGTGGTAAGTGTCCATGGTTTTTTAATAAGAGAAACTCAACATGAACACAATACAAAACAATAAACGTGGCAAAAGTCGAAACAGTCCTATCTGGTGCAGAGAACACAAAGACAGGAAACAACCACCCACAAAACCCCAACACAAAACAAGCTACCTAAATATGGTTCCCAATCAGAGACAATGACTAACACCTGCCTCTGATTGAGAACCATATCAGGCCATACATATAAAACGGACAAACTAGACACACAGCATAGAATGCCCACCCAGCTCACGTCGTGACCAACACTAAAACAAGGAAAACACAAAAGAACTATGGTCAGAACGTGACAGTGACAGTACCCCCCCCCCCCCCCAAGACTCCAACCGCACCACCTAAACCTATAGGGGAGGGTCTGGGTGGGCATCTGTCCGCAGTGGCGGCGCTGGACGTGGACCCCACTCCATCATTGTCTTTGTCCACCTCCTTAGCGTTCTTTGAGTGGCGAACCTTGCCGCCGACTTTGGCCTAGGAACCCTAACAAAGGGCCCCACTGGACTGAGGAAGCTCATGACCGAGGGGTGGCTCATGAACGAAGGGTAGCTCAGGACTGAGGGGTAGCTCAGGACTGAGGGGTAGCTCAGGACTGAGAGAGAGCTCAGGCTTGTTGACGGCTCTGGCAGCTTCTGGCTGACTGACGGCTCTGGCGGATCCTGGCTGACTGGCGGCTCTGGCGGATCCTGGCTGACTGGCGGCTCTGGCGGATCCTGGCTGACTGGCGGCTCTGGCGGATCCTGGCTGACTGGTGGCTATGGCGGCTCCTGGCTGACTGGCGGCTCTGGCGGCTCCTGGCAGACTGGCGGCTCTGGCGGCTCCTGGCAGACTGGTGGCTCTGGCGGCTCCTGGCAGACTGGCGGCTCTGGCGGCTCCTGGCAGACTGGCGGCTCTGGCAGATCCTGGCTGAATGGCGGTTCTGGCAGAACCTGGCTGAATGGCGGCTCTGGCAGAACCTGGCTGACTGGCGGCTATGGCAGAACCTGGCTGACTGGCAGCTCTGGCGGATCCTGGCTGACTGGTAGCTCTGGCGGATCCTGGCGGCTCTGGCGGATCCTGGCTGACTGGCGGCTCTGGCGGATCCTGGCTGACTGGCGGCTCTGGCGGATCCTGGCTGACTGGTGGCTATGGCGGCTCCTGGCTGACTGGCGGCTCTGGCGGCTCCTGGCTGACTGGCGGCTCTGGCGGCTCCTGGCAGACTGGCGGCTCTGGCGGCTCCTGGCAGACTGGCGGCTCTGGCGGCTCCTGGCAGACTGGTGGCTCTGGCGGCTCCTGGCAGACTGGCGGCTCCTGGCAGACTGGCGGCTCCTGGCAGACTGGCGGCTCCTGGCAGACTGGCGGCTCCTGGCAGACTGGCGGCTCCTGGCAGACTGGCGGCTCTGGCGGCTCCTGGCAGACTGGCGGCTCCTGGCTGACTGGCGGCTCTGGCGGCTCCTTGCAGACTGGCGGCTCTAGCAGCTCCTTGCAGACAGGCGGGAGACTCTAGCAGCTCTGGACAGGCGGGAGACTCTAGCAGCTCTGGACAGGCGGGAGACTCTAGCAGCTCTGGACAGGCGGGAGACTCTAGCAGCTCTGGACAGGCGGGAGACTCTAGCAGCTCTGGACAGGCGGGAGACTCTAGCAGCTCTGGACAGGCGGGAGACTCTAGCAGCTCTGGACAGGCGGGAGACTCTAGCAGCTCTGGACAGGCGGGAGACTCTAGCAGCTCTGGACAGGCGGGAGACTCTAGCAGCTCTGGACAGGCGAGGCACACTATAGGCCTGGTGCGTGGTGCCGGCACTGGTGGTACCGGGCCAAGGGCACGCACCTCAGTGCGAGTGCGGGGAGGAGAAACAGGGAGTACTGGGCTCTGGACACGCACAGGAAGCCTGGTACGGGGGGCTGCCACCGGAGGGCTGGTGCGTGTAGGTGGCACTGGATAGACCGGACCGTGCAGGTGCACTGGAGCTCTTGAGCACCGAGCCTGCCCAACCTTACCTGGCTCGATGCCCACTCTAGCCCGGCCGATACGAGGAGCTGATATGTACCTCACCGGGCTATGCACCCGCACTGGAGACACCGTGCGCTCTACAGCATAACTCGGTGCCTGCCCGGTCTCTCTAGCCCCCCGGTAAGCACAGGAAGTTGGCGCAGGTCTCCTACCTGGCTTCGCCATACTCCCTGTGTGCCTCCCCCAATAAATTTTTGGGGCTGACTCTCGGGCTTCCATCCACGCCGCCGTGTTCGTCTCTCCAACTCCATTCTCCTATAACCTTCCTCGCACTGCTCCAGCGATTCCCAGGCAGGCTCCCGCACTCTCCCTGGGTCGACCGCCCACCTGTCTATTTCCTCCTAAGTCGTATAGTCCATACTTCGCTGCTCCTTCTGCCGCTGCCTGTCACCACACCTCTTGGTCCTGTTGTGGTGGGTGATTCTGTTACGGTTTTCTTCTGTGGAAAGAGAGGAGGACTGAAATGCAGCGTGGTTATTTTTATACATCTTTTAATGAAAGATGAAAAATGAACAATATACAAAACAAGAAACGTGAAAAACCGAAACAGCCCTATCTGGTGCAACAAACACAGAGACAGGAACAATCACCCACGAAACACTCAAAGAATATGGCTGCCTAAATATGGTTCCCAATCAGAGACAACGATAAACACCTGCCTCTGATTGAGAACCACTCCAGGCAAACATAGACTTTTCTAGACTACTATACTAAACAACAATCCCATAACCTACAAAAACCCCTAGACACAACACACCACATAAATACCCATGTCACACCCTGGCCTGACCAAAATAATAAAGAAAACACAAAATACTAAGGCCAAGGCGTGACAATATATTATTGATGTTATTATTTAGGTCTCAATATTAGCTCCAATTCTCACAATCTATGTGTCTGTTTCTATAATCTGTTATTAAACTTAAATCTCACAATCTATGTGTCTGTTTCTATAATCTGTTATTGTACTTAAATCTCACAATCTATGTGTGTGCTCTTCTGTTATCATACTTAATCTCACTTAGTGCCGTTAGTCCTAGACTAACATAACTTACTTTACTTTATTTCGCCTTCTAAATTACTACTGTATTTCAAACAGTTTTACTTTTAGGTCTTACTGTTAGAAATCGCGCAGGAGGAGATTGCCGCCGTTTTACGGTCACCTAACAATTGTGGGGTTTTTTTCAATATATTTGTAAATTATTTTGTACATAATGTTTCTGCAACCGTATCTTACGGAAGAAAAGAGCTTCTGGATATCAGGACGGCGATCACTCACCTCGGATTAGATGAAGATTTCTTCAACAACAACAACAACAACAAGCAGGACTCACACGATATTCTCCAAACACCCCACAGGGCAGACATCCCAATTATTCGCAAAAGGAAGCGACGCAGAGGACGAAGAGCCGGCTGCCTCCTCCCCTCTCTTCTCTCTCTATCCCTCTCCTTCTCTCTCCTCCCCTCTCTTCTCTCTCTCCTTCTCTCTCTCCCTCTCCTTCTCTCTCCTCCCCTCTCTTCTCTCTCTCCCCTCCTCTCTCTCTCCCTCTCTTCTCTCTCTCCCTCTCTTCTCTCTCTCTCCCCTCCTTCTCTCTCATCTCCTCTCTGCTCTCTCCTCCCCCTCTCTTCTCTCTCCTCCCCTATCTTCTCTCTCTCTCCCCTCTTTCTCTTTCCTTCCCTCTCTTCTCTCTCTCCCTCTCCTTCTCTCTCCTCCCCTCTCTTCTCTCTCTCCCTCTCCTTCTCTCCCTCTGTCAGACAGTATAGTGTATAATAATATGACTGATGGCTAGCATCTCTCTGTCCTCTCTCATCCCCTCATCTGTCACACCCTGACCATAGTTTGTTTTGTATGTGTCTATGTTAGTTGCTTGTGTCAGCACAGTTCTTAGGATAGCTTCACGGTCGTTATGTGTTTATTTGGTTTTGTACAGTTTACTTCGTGTTTTTTGTCGTCATCTATTAAATGATGCATTTTGGTCCGCTTCTTACGACGATCGTGACATCATCGCTCACTCTGTCACCCTGAGGGGGAGGAGGAGAAGAGATGGAAGAATGCAGCTATAATGTAATACTATGTAATAATACCGACACAGGACGGGAGGCTCCGGACCCGCAAATACAACTAGGAAAGCTGCCGTTACCGTCAATATTACTCGCCGACGTGCAATCATTGGACAATAAACTAGACGAGGTACGATCACAAATATCCTACCAATGGGACATTAAAAACTGTAATATCCTATGCTTCACGGAATCGTGGCTGAATGACGACATGGATATTCAGCTAGCGAGATACACGCTGCACCGGCAGGATAGAACAGCACACTCCGGTAAGACGAGGAGGGGCGGTCTGTGCATATTTGTAAACAACAGCTGGTGCACAAAATCTAAGGAAGTCTCTAGATTTTGCTCGCCTGAAGTAGAGAATATTGTGATAAACTGCAGGCCACACTACTTGCCTAGAGAGTTCTCAGCTATACTTTTCGTGGCTGTTTATTTACCACCACAGATGCTGGCACTAAGACCGCACTCAGTCAGCTGTATAAGGAAATAAGCAAACAGGAAACCACTCACACAGAGGCGGCGCTCCTAGTGGCCGGAGACTTTAATACAGGGAAACTTAAATCAGTTCTACCAAATCTCTATCAACATGTTAAATGTGCAACCAGAGGGAAAAACATTCTAGATCACCTGTACTCCACACACAGAGACGCGTACAAAGCTCTCCCTCGCCCTCCATTTGGTAAATCCGACCACAACTCTATCCTCCTGATTCCTGCTTACAAGCAAACATTAAAGCAGGAAGCACCAGTGACTCGGTCTATAAAAAAATGGTCAGATGAAGCAGATGCTAAACTACCGGACTGCTTTGCTATCACAGACTGGAACGTGTTTCGGGATTCTTCCGATGGCATTGAGGAGTACACCACATCAGTCACTGGCTTTATCAATAAGTACATTGAGGACTTCGTCCCCACAGTAACTGTACGTACATACCCCAACCAGAAGCCATGGATTACAGGCAACATTCGCACTGAGCTAAAGGGTAGAGCTGCTGCTTTCAAGGAGCGGGACTCTAACCCGGAAGCTTATAAGAAATCCAACTATGCCCTCAGAAGAACCATCAAACAGGCAAAGTGTCAATACAGGCCTAAGATTGAATTGTACTACACCGGCTCCAATGCTCATCGTTTCGAGGCAAGCAACACTGAAGCATGCATGAGAGCACCAGCTGTTCGGAAGACTGTGTGATCACGCTCTCTCTAGCCGATGCGAGCAAGACCATTAAACAGGTCAACATTCACAAGGCAGCAGGGCCAGACGGATTACCAGATCATGTACTCAGAGCATGCACTAACCTTTTTATCCTCTCCCTGACCGTGTCTATAATACCCACGTTTCAAGCAGACCACCATAGTCCCTGTGGCCAAGAATGTGAAGGTAACTTGCCTATGTGACTACTGCCCAGTAGCACTCACGTCGATAGCCATGAAGTGCTTTGAAAGGCTGGTCATGGCTCACATCAACACCATCATCCCAGAAACCCTATACCCACTCTAATTGGCATATCGCCATGGATCACTGCCATCTAGTGGACAAATCAGGAAACAACACATAGAACCTCCAGGTCTTGGAAGCTTTATTGGCAAGTTGGCACCATAAACTGGTGCTGCTCAAGATAAACACACAAAATGGCATTATAGTAAAATACAATTTAGAATTTTACATTAACAATTAGAATATAAAACACATTGAAGCCTTTACATCATTCATCATGGACAAAACACTACAACTTTCCTTCTGTTAGTAGTAATGAAGTCTTTACATCATTCATCATGGACAAAACACTACAACTTTCCTTCTGTTAGTAGTAATGAAGCCTTTACATCATTCATCATGGACATAACACTACAACTTTCCTTCTGTTAGTAGTAATGAAGTCTTTACATCATTCATCATGGACACAACACTACAACTTTCCTTCTGTTAGTAGTAATGAAGTCTTTACATCATTCATCATGGACAAACCACTACAACTTTCCTTCTGTTAGTAGTAATGAAGTCTTTACATCATTCATCATGGACAAAACACTACAACTGTCCTTCTGTTAGTAGTAATGAAGTCTTTACATCATTCATCATGGACATAACACTACAACTGTCCTTCTGTTAGTAGTAATGAAGTCTTTACATCATTCATCATGGACATAACACTACAACTGTCCTTCTGTTAGTAGTAATGAAGTCTTTACATCATTCATCATGGACAAAACACTACAACTGTCCTTCTGTTAGTAGTAATGAAGCCTTCACAACTGATACTGTCAGCTGGTTCCAGTCAGTGATGTCTGTATGTTCTCATGATAAACTAACTCTTGTTGTTGATAGTTCCAGTTAGTGGTGTCTGTATGTTCTCATGATAAACTAACTCTTGTTGTTGATAGTTCCAGTTAGTGATGTCTGTATGTTCTCATGATAAACTAACTCTTGTTGTTGATAGTTCCAGTCAGTGGTGTCTGTATGTTCTCATGATAAACTAACTCTTGTTGTTGATAGTTCCAGTTAGTGGTGTCTGTATGTTCTCATGATAAACTAACTCTAACTCTGTTGATGGAGGTCAAGGCTGCAGCATCTAAAGAGAAGTACATGATAAACTGACTCTCTCTGTTGTGGAAACTTCACACCTCTCTGTTGATGGAGGTCAAGGCTGCAGCATCTAAAGAGAAGTACATGATAAACTGACTCTATCTCTGTTGATGGAGGTCAAGGCTGCAGCATCTAAAGAGAAGTACATGATAAACTGACTCTAACTCTGTTGATGGAGGTCAAGGCTGCAGCATCTAAAGAGAAGTACATGATAAACTGACTCTAACTGTGTTGATGGAGGTCAAGGCTGCAGCATCTAAAGAGAAGTACATGATAAACTGACTCTCTCTGTTGTGGAAACTTCACACCTCTCTGTTGATGGAGGTCAAGGCTGCAGCATCTAAAGAGAAGTACATGATAAACTGACTCTAACTGTGTTGATGGAGGTCAAGGCTGCAGCATCTAAAGAGAAGTACATGATAAACTGACTCTAACTCTGTTGATGGAGGTCAAGGCTGCAGCATCTAAAGAGAAGTACATGATAAACTGACTCTAACTCTGTTGTGGAAACTTCACACCTCTCTGTTGATGGAGGTCAAGGCTGCAGCATCTAAAGAGAAGTACATGATAAACTGACTCTCTCTGTTGTGGAAACTTCACACCTCTCTGTTGATGGAGGTCAAGGCTGCAGCATCTAAAGAGAAGTACATGATAAACTGACTCTCTCTGTTGTGGAAACTTCACACCTCTCTGTTGATGGAGGTCAAGGCTGCAGCATCTAAAGAGAAGTACATAATAAACTGACTCTAACTGTGTTGTTGAAACTTCACACCTCTCTGTTGATGGAGGTCAAGGCTGCAGCATCTAAAGAGAAGTACATGGCAAACTGACTCTAACTGTGTTGATGGAGGTCAAGGCTGCAGCATCTAAAGAGAAGTACATGATAAACTGACTCTAACTGTGTTGATGGAGGTCAAGGCTGCAGTGTCTAAAGAGAAGTACATGGTAAACTAACTAACTCTGTTGTGGAAACTTCACACCTCTCTGTTGCTGATACTGTTGGAGGTCAAGGCTGCAGTGTCTAAAGATAAGTACATGGTAAACTAACTAACTCTGTTGTGGAAACTTCACACCTCTCTGTTGCTGATACTGTTGATTTTATTTTTTTACATTTTATTTCACCATTATTTAACCAGGTAGGCTAGTTGAGAACAAGTTCTCATTTGCAACTGCGACCTGGCCAAGATAAAGCATAGCAGTGTGAACAGACAACACAGAGTTACACATGGAGTAAACAATTAACAAGTCAATAACACAGTAGAAAAAAAGAGAGTCTATATACATTGTGTGCAAAAGGCATGAGGAGGTAGGCGAATAATTACAATTTAGCAGATTAACACTGGAGTGATAAATGATCAGATGGTCATGTACAGGTAGAGATATTGGTGTGCAAAAGAGCAGAAAAGTAAATAAATATAAACAGTATGGGGATGAGGTAGGTAAAATTGGGTGGGCTATTTACCGATAGACTATGTACAGCTGCAGCGATTGGTTAGCTGCTCAGATAGCAGATGTTTGAAGTTGGCGAGGGAGATAAAAGTCTCCAACTTCAGTGATTTTTGCAATTCGTTCCAGTCACAGGCAGCAGAGAACTGGAACGAAAGAGGCCAAATGAGGTGTTGGCTTTAGGGATGATCAGTGAGATACACCTGCTGGAGCGCGTTCTATGGGTGGGTGTTGCCATCGTGACCAGTGAACTGAGATAAGGCGGAGCTTTACCTAGCATGGACTTGTAGATGACCTGGAGCCAGTGGGTCTGGCGATGAATATGTAGCGAGGGCCAGCCGACTAGAGCATAGAGGTCGCAGTGGTGGATGGTATAAGGTGCTTTAAGCTTTTTTCCATCTACGTAACATTGCAAAAATCAGAAACTTTCTGTCCAAAAATGATGCAGAAAAATGTATCCATGCTTTTGTTCTAGGTTAGACTACTGCAATGCTCTACTCTCCGGCTACCCGGATAAAGCACTAAAGAAACTTCAGTTAGTGCTAAATACGGCTGCTAGAATCCTGACTAGAACCAAAATAATTTATCATATTACTCCAGTGCTAGCCTCTCTACACTGGCTTCCTGTCAAAGCAAGGGCTGATTTCAAGGTTTTACTGCTAACCTACAAAGCATTACATGGGCTTGATCCTACCTATCTCTCTGATTTGGTCCTGCCGTACATACCTACACGTACGCTACGGTCACAAGACGCATGCCTCCTAATTGTCCCTAGAATTTCTAAGCAAACAGCTGGAGGCAGGGCTTTCTCCTATAGAGCTCCATTTTTATGGAACGGTCTGCCTACCCATGTCAGAGACGCAAACTCGGTCTCAACCTTGAAGTCTTTACTGAAGACTCATCTCTTCAGTGGGTCATATGATTGAGTGTAGTCTGGCCCAGGAGTGGGAAGGTGAACGGAAAGGCTCTGGAGCAACGAACCGCCCTTGCTGTCTCTGCCTGGCCGGTTCCCCTCTTTCCACTGGGTTTCTCTGCCTCTAACCCTATTACAGTCACTGGCTTGCTGGGGCTCTCTCATGCCGTCCCTGGAAGGGGTGCGTCACCTGAGTGGGTTGATTCACTGATGTGGTCATCCTGTCTGGGTTGGTGCCCCCCCTTGGGTTGTGCCATGGCGGAGATCTTTGTGGGCTACACTCAGGATGGTAAGTTGGTGGTTGAAGATATCCCTCTAGTGGTGTGGGGGCTGTGCTTTGGCAAAGTGGGTGGGGTTATATCCTTCCTGTTTGGCCCTGTCCGGGGGTGTCCTTTTTCTCTCTCTCGGAGGACCTGAGCCCTAGGACCATGCCCCAGGACTACCTGACATGATGACTCCTTGCTGTCCCAAGTCCACCTGGCCGTGCTGCTGCTCCAGTTTCAACTGTTCTGCCTTATTAATATTCAACCATGCTGATCATTTATGAACATTTGAACATCTTGGCCATGTTCTGTTATAATCTCCACCCGGCACAGCCAGAAGAGGACTGGCCACCCCACATAGCCTGGTTCCTCTCTAGGGTTCTTCCTAGGTTTTGGCCTTTCTAGGGAGTTTTTCCTAGCCACCGTGCTTCTACATCTGCATTGCTTGCTGTTTGGGGTTTTAGGCTAGGTTTCTGTACAGCACTTTGAGATATCAGCTGATGTACGAAGGGCTATATAAATACATTTGATTTGATTTGATTTGACTTTAGTAACAAAACGGATGGCACTGTGATAAACTGCATCCAGTTTGCTGAGTAGAGTATTGGAAGCTATTTTGTAGATGACATCGCCGAAGTCGAGGATCGGTAGGATAGTCAGTTTTACTAGGGTAAGTTTGGCGGCGTGAGTGAAGGAGGCTTTGTTGAAATTGAAATAGAAAGCCGACTGTAGATTTGATTTTAGATTGGAGATGTTTGATATGAGTCTGGAAGGATAGTTTGCAGTCTAGCCAGACACCTAGGTACTTATAGATGTCCACATATTCTAGGTCGGAACCATCCAGGGTGGTGATGCTAGTCGGGCGTGCAGGTGCAGGCAGCGAACGGTTGAAAAGCATGCATTTGGTTTTACTGGCGGTCAAGGCTGCAGAGTCTAAAGATAAGTGTGTTGGTCACGAAAAGGGAAGGAGCGAGAGAGAATTGAAGAGAAAGGAGAAGTAAAGAGATGGACTGACAGGGTTGTGGTTATTCACCGCAGCTGAAGAGAGCATCTTTTTCCATCCACCATGAAGTTCTGATGAACAGGGTCACTAGGTAAAGAGAGAGGAGAGAGAGATGAGTGAGGGACAGAGGAGCTGATCCAGTCTACTACAGTGAAGACCTCCAACACCATGACGTTCTGATGAACAGGGTCACTAGGTAAAGAGAGAGGAGAGAGAGATGAGTGAGGGACAGAGGAGCTGATCCAGTCTACTACAGTGAAGACCTCCAACACCACAGGAACAGTTATAGACCCCAACAGGTCTCAGTGTTTAATGTGTACTTAGATGCATTTATACAACCTAATCTGTCTGTGTGTGTTTGTGTGTTTGTCTGTTTCCAGTGTGGCTCAGTGGGTAGAGAATGGCCCTTGCAATGCAGGGTTGTGGGTTTGGTTCCCACGGGGGACCAGTACAGGAAAAAGTTCAATAATGTATCAACTCACTACTGTAAGTTGCTCTGGACAAGAGTTAAATGACCGAAATTATACGTGAAATGTGTGACAGAGGAACAGAGGTGTTTAACATGATGTTGTTCACATACAGCTATTACCTCAAACAGACACAGTCTGTCTATGTGGGGTGGGGACAGCCTCTATTTTTAGTAATTATTTCCATTGTAAGGACATTTGGCATGATGGCTTTGGGTATTTTGTTATAGCATCATGTTATACTGTTTAAATGTCAGCCACCAGACCAGAGCATCATGTTATACTGTTTAAATGTCAGCCACCAGAGCATCATGTTATACTGTTTAAATGTCAGCCACCAGACCAGAGCATCATGTTATACTGTTTAAATGTCAGCCACCAGACCAGAGCATCATGTTATACTGTTTAAATGTCAGCCACCAGACCAGAGCATCGTGTTATGCTGTTTAAATGTCAGTCACCAGACCAGAGCATCATGTTATACTGTTTAAATGTCAGCCACCAGACCAGAGCATCATGTTATACTGTTTAAATGTCAGCCACCAGACCAGAGCATTGTGTTATACTGTTTAAATGTCAGTCACCAGACTAGAGCATCATGCTATACTGTTTAAATGTCAGTCACCAGACCAGAGCATAATGTTATACTGTTTAAATGTCAGCCAACCAGACCAGAGCATCATGTTATACTGTTTAAATGTTAGCCACCAGACCAGAGCATCATGTTATACTGTTTAAATGTTAGCCACCAGACCAGAGCATCATGTTATACTGTTTAAATGTCAGCCACCAGACCAGAGCATCATGCTATACTGTTTAAAATCAGCCACCAGTGTTGGCCATAATCCTGTATAGGCCACGTTCTTTATTGATTTCTCTAAACTATTGTCTATTGCCCATGAGACCTATGATAAAATCATTGTGTTGGGTGATTTTAATATTCATGTTGACAAAGAGACTGACTCCAAGTCAAGTTGTTTCGTATGTTTCTTACGTACTTCATACATCGTTATATCTGTGTTGTTTTGATAAGTTTCACTGTAATTATAATGTCGACCTCTACGCCACGCCTTGGTCCAATTATTTATATGACGGTCGTGACACTAGGTGATATTTTAGATACTGAACTCTTTAATCACACATTAGGAATGTGACCAAAATAGCTTCTAACCACCTGAGGAACATTGCCAAGGTGCAGCTGTTTCTCTCTCAGGCTGATACAGAGAGACTCATCCCATGCTTTTATTACAAGCAGGCTTGACTACTGTAATGCTGTCCTGTCTGGTCTAACCAAGAAAGCCTTTGGTAAACTGCAAAACATACAGAATGCTGCAGGGTACTGACCAAGACCAGACAGAGAACACACATTACACCAGTTTTAAGGTCTCTGTACTGGCTGTGTGTCAGTTTTAGAATTCAATATAATATTATTCTATTGGTTTTTAAATCAATCCACGATTGTGCACCTGAATACATGTCCGACATGCTTTTAAGTTATGTACCCAGTGGGTCCCTCAGGTCCTCTGGCCTTTTAACTATCCCAAAGCCAAGGACCAGGAGGCATGGAGAGACAGCCTTTTAACTATCCCAAAGCCTAGGACCAGGAGGCATGGAGAGACAGCCTTTTAACTATCCCAAAGCCTAGGACCAAGAGGCATGGAGAGCCAGCCTTTTAACTATCCCAAAGCCTCGGACCAAGAGGCATGGAGAGACAGCCTTCTAACTATCCCAAAGCCAAGGACCAAGAGGCATGGAGAGACAGCCTTCTAACTATCCCAAAGCCTGGGACCAAGAGGCATGGAGAGACAGCCTTCTAACTATCCCAAAGCCAAGGACCAAGAGGCATGGAGAGACAGCCTTCTAACTATCCCAAAGCCTGGGACCAAGAGGCATGGAGAGACAGCCTTCTAACTATGCCAAAGCCTGGGACCAAGAGGCATGGAGAGACAGCCTTTTAACTATCCCAAAGCCTGGGACCAAGAGACATGGAGAGACAGGCTTTAACTATCCCAAAGCCTGGGACCAAGAGGCATGGAGAGACAGCCTTTTAACTATCCCAAAGCCTGGGACCAAGAGGCATGGAGAGACAGCCTTTTACCTATCCCAAAGCCAAGGACCAAGAGGCATGGAGAGGCAGCCTGTAGTTACTATGCCCCCAGCCTTTAGTTACTATGCCCCCAGCCTTTAGTTACTATGTCCCCAGCCTGTAGTTACTATGCCCCCAGCCTTTAGGTACTATGCCCCCAGCCTTTAGTTATTATGTCCCCAGCCTGTAGTTACTATTACCCCAGCCTTTAGTTACTATGCCCCCAGCCTTTAGTTACTATGCCCCTAGCCTTTTAGTTGTTATACCCCCAGCCTCTAGAATAGCCTGCCAGAGAACCTGAGGGGAAGTGAAACTGTGGACATATTTAAAAGAGATCTTACAACACATATTTATAGCTTTGCTTTTCCTCAGGTTGCTTTTTGGTTGTTCAGTTGTTATTGTTCTGATTTTGAAGCACATTGTGTTGCATTCCATGGTGAGTTGGAAGTTTACATACACTTAGGTTGGAGTCATTAAAACTCTTTTCAACCACTCCACACATTTCTTGTTAACAAACTATAGTTTGGGCAATTCGGTTTGGACTTCTACAATTGTTTACAGCCAGATTATTTCACTGTATCAAAATTCCATTTCACATTCGTAAAATAAAGTGGTGATCCTAACTGACCTAAAACAGGGCATTTTTTACTACGATTAAATGTCAGGAATTGTGAAAAACTGAGTTTAAATGTATTTGGCTAAGATGTATGTAAACTTCTGACTTCAACTCTATCTCGCTCTCTATCTCTTTCTCTCTCACACAGACATGTAACACACAACACAACCTCACAATGCTAAATGCTACAAGCTAGGCCTCTGGGTCTAGTGGCTTGTGTGTGTGACTCTCAGAAACAGTCTCTGGGTGTGAAAGTGAGACAGACAGACAAGTTCAGAAGAGATGGTACAACATGCTACATCATAATTAACAAACACAACATGCTATATTCTTCATAACACAACATGCTACATCATTATTAACAAACACAACATGCTACATTATTCATAACAAACACAACATGCTACATCATTCATAACAAACACAACATGCTACATCATTCATAACACAACATGCTACATCATGCATAACACAACATGCTACATCATTCATAACAAACACAACATGCTACATCATTCATAACACAACATGCTACATCATTCATAACTGGTATGAAATGGCGCCGATAGAGATGGTTGCCTCGCTTCGCGTTCTTAGGAAACTATGCAGTATTTAGTTTTTTTTGTGGATTATTTCTCATATTGTTACCCCAGGAAATGGCAAGTCTCATTACATACAGCCGGGAAGAACTAGTGGCCATGAGAGCAACGTCAACTTACCAACATTTCGACCAGGAATACGACTTTCCCGAAGCGGATCCTCTGTTTGGACCACCACCCACGACAATGGATCGGATGGATCCCTGTAGGCGACCCAAAACAACGGCACCGCAGAAGGGAAGACTGATCGGTCTTCTGGTCAGGCTCCATAGATGGGCACATCACTCACTGCTCCTGAGTGTACTACTTGCCAATGTCCAGTGTCTTGACAACAAGGTTGGTGAATTTCGAGCAAGGTTTGCCTTCCAGAGGGACACCCGAGATTGTAACATTCTCTGTTTCACGGAAACATGGCTCACTCAGGATATGTTATCAGCGTCGGTACAGCCACCCGGTATCTTCACGCATCGCGAAACAAACAGAAACAACCATCTCTCTGCTAAGAAGAAGGGCATTATCTACCAAGAAAATTATCTTTGATTATAATCACAGTCATGTACCCCCCCCCCCCCCCCCCCAGACACCTCGACAGAAAGAACTTAACTGGACTCTATGTCAACTGGATATACCTTTAGGCTGCTTTATTGTAGCTGCCGATTTTTACAAAGCTAATCTGAAAACAAGGCTCCCCAAATTTTATCAGCATATCGAATGCGCGACCCGGGCTGGCAGCATTCTGGATCATTGCTACTCTAACTTCCATGATGCATACAAAGCCCTCCCTCGCCCTCCTTTTGGAAAATCTGACCACGACTCCATTTTGTTGCTCCCAGCATATAGACAGAAACTAAAACAAGAAACGCCCATGCTCGCTGGTCCGACCAATCGGATTCCACGCGTCAAGATTGGTTCGATCACATGGACTGGGATATGTTCAGGATAGCCAGAGACAACAACATTGATGTATACGCTGACTCGGTGAGCGAGTTTATTAGCAAGTGCATCGGTGATGTTGTACCCATGGCAACTATTAAAACCTTCCCCAACCAGAAACTGTTGACTGATGGCAGCATTCGCGCAAACCTTGAAAGTGCGAACCACTGCTTTTTATCATGACAAGGTGACCGGAAACATGACCGAATACAAACAGTGTAGCTATTCCCTCCGCTAGGCAATCAAACAACCTAAGCATCCGTATAGAGACAAAGTAGAGTCGCAATTCAACGGCTCAGACACGAGACGTATGTGGCAGGGTCTACAGTCAATCACGGACCCAGACAAATTAAACAACTTCTTTGCTCGCTTTGAGGATAATACAGTGCCCCTGACACGGCCCGATACCAAAACCTGCGGGCTCTCCTTCACCGCTGCCAACATGAGTAAAACATTTTAAACGTGTTAACCCTCGCAAGGCTGCCGGCCCAGACGGCATCCCTAGCAGCGCCCTCAGAGCATGCGCAGACCAGCTGGCTGGTGTGTTTACGGACATATTCAATCAATCCCTATCCCAGTCTGCTGTTCCCACATGCTTCAAGAGGGCCACCATTGTTCCTGTTCCCAAGAAAGATAAGGTAACTGAGCTAAATGACTATCGCCCCGTAGCACTCACTTCTGTCATCATGAGAATAGTCAAGGATCATATCACCTCCACCCTATCTGACACCCTAGACCCACTCCAATTTGATTACCGCCCCAATAGGTCCACAGACGACGCAATTGCAATCACACTGCACACTGCCCTAACCCATTTGGAAAAGAGGAATACCTATGTAAGAATGCTGTTTACAAATTACAGCTCAGCATTTAACACCATAGTACCCTCCAAACTCACCAATAAGCTTGAGCCCCTGGTTCTCGACCCCGCCCTATGCAACTGGACATTCTGACGGACCGCCTGGTACGGCAACTGCTCCGCCCACATCTGTAAGGCTCTTCCGAGGGTAGTGAGGTCTGCACAACGCATCACCGGGGGCAAACTACCTGCCCTCCAGGACACCTACACCACCCGATGTCACAGGAAGGCCTTAAAGATCATCAAGGACAACAACCACCTGAGCCACTGCCTGTTCACCCCGCAATCATCCAGAAGGCAAGGTCAGTACAGGTGCATCAAAGCTGGGACCGAGAGACTGAAAAACAGCTTCTATCTCAAGGCCATCAGACTGTTGAACTGCCAACATACTGACTCAAATCGCTAGCCACTTTAATAATAAAAAATTGGATGTAATAAATGTATCACTAGCCACTTTAAACAATGCCACTTTGCATCATGTTTACATACCCTACATTACTCATCATGTATATCTGCTAACCCCATGTGAATGTGACCAGTAAAATGTGATTTGATTTGAACAAATACAACATGCTACATCATTCATATCACAACATGCTACATCATTCATAACACAACATGCTACATCATTCATAACACAACATGCTACATCATTCATAACACAACATGCTACATCATTCATAACACAACATGCTACATCATTCATATCACAACATGCTACATCATTCATAAAACAACATGTTACATCATTCATATCACAACATGCTACATCATTCATAACACAACATGCTACATCATTCATATCACAACATGCTACATCATTCATATCACAACATGCTACATCATTCATAACACAACATGCTACATCATTCATAACACAACATGCTACATCATTCATAACACAACATGCTACATCATTCATATCACAACATGCTACATCATTCATAACACAACATGCTACATCATTCATATCACAACATGCTACATCATTCATAACACAACATGCTACATCATTCATAACACAACATGCTACATCATTCATAACACAACATGCTACATCATTCATAACACAACATGCTACATCATTCATAACACAACATGCTAAATCATTCATATCACAACATGCTACATCATTCATAACACAACATGCTACATCATTCATAACATAACATAATACATCATTCATAACACAACATGCTACATCATTCATAACACAACATGATATATCATTCATAACAAACACAACATCTTACATCATTCATATCACAACATGCTACATCATTCATAACAAACACAACATGCTACATCATTCCTAACAAACACAACATGCTACATCATTCCTAACAAACACAACATGCTACATCATTCCTAACAAACACAACATGCTACATAATTCCTAACAAACACAACATGCTACATCATTCATAACAAACACAACATGCTACATCACTCATAACAAACACAACATGCTACATCACTCATAACACAACATGCTACATCACGCATAACAAACACAACATGCTACATCATTCATAACAAACACAACACGCTACATCATTCATAACACACACTTGATTTTGAAGTTAGAGTTGAAAGGTTAGGGTTAGGGTTGAAGTTAGGGTTAGGGTTGAAGTTAGGGTTAGGTTTAAAGTTAGGGTTAGGGTTGAAGTTAGGGTTAGAGTTGAAGTTAGGGTTAGGGTTAGAGTTGAAGTTAGGATTAGGTTTGAAGTTAGATTTGAAGTTAGAGTTGAATTTAGGTTTAAAGTTAGGGTTAGGGTTAGAGTTAGGTTGAAGTTAGGGTTAGAGTTGAAGTTAGGGTTAGAGTTATGTTGAATTTAGGGTTGAAGTTAGGGTTAGGGATAGAGTTGAAGTTAGGGTTAGAGTTGAAGTTAGGGTTAGAGTTGAAGTTAGGGTTAGGGTTGACGTTAGGGTCAGAGGTAGGTTGAAGTTAGGACAAGGTTTGAAGTTAGATTAGAAGATAGAGTTGAATTTGGGGTTGAAGTTATGATTAGAGTTGAAGTTAGGGTTGAAGTGAGGATTAGGTGGATTTACCTCAGTCTGTACAATAGGGTTAGTGATACAGTGATCTGGACCTACCTCAGTCAGTACATTAGGGTTAGTGATACAGTGTTCTGGACCTACCTCAGTCTGTACATTAGGGTTAGTGATACAGTGATCTGGACCTACCTCAGTCTGTACATTAGGGTTAGTGATACAGTGATCTGGACCTACCTCAGTCTGTACATAAGGCTTAGTTATACAGTGATCTGGACCTACCTCAGTCTGTACATTAGGGTTAGTGATACAGTGATCTTCACCTACCTCAGTCTGTACATTAGGGTTAGTGATACAGTGATAAACACAGGAGAGAGAGAGGATATATTAACACAGACTGGACCAGCTGAGAGAGGATATTAACACAGACTGGACCAGCTGAGAGAGGATATTAACACAGACTGGACCAGCTGAGAGAGGATATTAACACAGACTGGACCAGCTGAGAGAGGATATTAAACACAGACTGGACCAGCTGAGAGAGGATAGTCACACAGACTGGACCAGAGGAGAGAGGATAGTCATATTAACACAGACTATTACAGCTGAGAGAGGATATTAACACAGACTGGCCCAGCTGAGAGAGGATATTAAACACAGACTGGACCAGCTGAGAGAGAATTGTCACATTAACACAGACTAGACCAGCTGAGAGAGGATAGTCACATTAACACAGACTGGACCAGCTGAGAGAGGATATTAACACAGACTGGACCAGCTGAGAGAGGATATTAACACAGACTGGACCAGCTGAGAGAGGATATTAACACAGACTGGACCAGCTGAGAGAGGATATTAACACAGACTGGACCAGCTGAGAGAGGATATTAAACACAGACTGGACCAGCTGAGAGAGGATAGTCACACAGACTGGACCAGAGGAGAGAGGATAGTCATATTAACACAGACTATTACAGCTGAGAGAGGATATTAACACAGACTGGCCCAGCTGAGAGAGGATATTATACACAGACTGGACCAGCTGAGAGAGAATAGTCACATTAACACAGACTAGACCAGCTGAGAGAGGATAGTCACATTAACACAGACTGGACCAGCTGAGAGAGGATATTAACACAGACTGGACCAGCTGAGAGAGGATATTAAACACAGACTGGACCAGCTGAGAGAGGATAGTCACATTAACACAGACTGGACCAGCTGAGAGAGGACAGTCACATTAACACAGACTGGACGGCTGAGAGAGGATATTAACACAGACTGGACCAGCTGAGAGAGGATATTAACACAGACTGGACCAGCTGAGATAGGATAGTCACATTAACACAGACTGGACCAGCTGAGAGAGGACAGTCACATTAACACAGACTGGAACAGCTGAGAGAGGATAGTCACATTAACACAGACTGGACCAGCTGAGAGAGGATAGTCACATGAACACAGACTGGACCAGTTGAGGGAGGATATTAACACAGACTGGACCAGCTGAGAGAGGATAGTCATATTAACACAGACTGGACCAGCTGAGAGACGACAGTCACATTAACACAGACTGGACCAGCTGAGAGAGGATAGTCACATTAACACAGACTGGACCAGCTGAGAGAGGATAGTCACATTAACACAGACTGGACCAGCTGAGAGAGGATATTATCACAGACTGGACCAGCTGAGAGAGGATAGTCACATTAACACAGACTGGACCAGCTGAGAGAGGATAGTCACATTAACACAGACTGGACCAGCTTAGAGAGGATAGTCACATTAACACAGACTGGACCAGCTGAGAGAGGATATTAACACAGACTGGACCAGCTGAGAGAGGATAGTCACATTAACACAGACTGGACCAGCTGAGAGAGGATAGTCACATTAACACAGACTGGACCAGCTGAGAGAGGATATTAACACAGACTGGACCAGCTGAGAGAGGATAGTCACATTAACACAGACTGGACCAGCTGAGAGACGATAGTCACATTAACACAGACTGGACCAGCTTAGAGAGGATAGTCACATTAACACAGACTGGACCAGCTGAGAGAGGATATTAACACAGACTGGACCAGCTGAGAGAGGATAGTCACATTAACACAGACTGGACCAGCTGAGAGAGGATAGTCACATTAACACAGACTGGACCAGCTGAGAGAGGATAGTCACATTAACACAGACTGGACCAGCTTAGAGAGGATAGTCACATTAACACAGACTGGACCAGCTGAGAGAGGATATTAAACACAGACTGGACCAGCTGAGAGAGGATAGTCACATTAACACAGACTGGACCAGCTGAGAGAGGATATAAAACACAGACTGGACCAGCTGAGAGAGGATATTAACACAGACTGGACCAGCTGAGATAGGATAGTCATATTAACACAGACTGGACCAGCTGAGAGAGGATAGTCACATTAACACAGACTGGACCAGCTGAGAGAGGATAGTCACATTAACACAGACTTGACCAGCTGCGAGAGGATAGTCACATTAACACAGACTGGACCAGCTGAGAGAGGATAGTCACATTAACACAGACTGGACCAGCTGAGAGAGGACAGTCACATTAACACAGACTGGACAAGCTGAGAGAGGATAGTCACATTAACACAGACTGGACCAGCTGCGAGAGGATATTAACACAGACTGGACCAGCTGAGAGAGGGCAGTCACATTAACACAGACTGGACCAGCTGAGAGAGGATATTAACACAGACTGGACCAGCTGAGAGAGGATATTAACACAGACTGGACCAGCTGAGAGAGGGCAGTCACATTAACACAGACTGGACCAGTTGAGAGAGGATATTAACACAGACTGGACCAGCTGAGAGAGGGTAGTCACATTAACACAGACTGGACCAGCTGAGAGAGGATATTAACACGGACTGGACCAGCTGAGAGAGGATAGTCACATTAACACAGACTGGACCAGCTGAGAGAGGATATTAACACAGACTGGACCAGCTGAGAGAGGATATTAACACAGACTGGACCTGCTGAGAGAGAATAGTCATATCAACACAGACTGGACCAGCTGAGAGAGGATATTAAACACAGACTGGACCAGCTGAGAGAGGACAGTCACATTAAAACAGACTGGACCAGCTGAGAGAGGATATTAACACAGACTGGACCAGCTGAGAGAGGATATTAACACAGACTGGACCAGCTGAGAGAGGATATTAACACAGACTGGACCAGCTGAGAGAGGATATTAACACAGACTGGACCAGCTGAGAGAGGATATTAACACAGACTGGACCAGCTGAGAGAGGATATTAAACACAGACTGGACCAGCTGAGAGAGGATAGTCACACAGACTGGACCAGAGGAGAGAGGATAGTCATATTAACACAGACTATTACAGCTGAGAGAGGATATTAACACAGACTGGCCCAGCTGAGAGAGGATATTAAACACAGACTGGACCAGCTGAGAGAGAATAGTCACATTAACACAGACTAGACCAGCTGAGAGAGGATAGTCACATTAACACAGACTGGACAAGCTGAGAGAGGATATTAACACAGACTGGACCAGCTGAGAGAGGATATTAACACAGACTGGACCAGCTGAGAGAGGATATTAACACAGACTGGACCAGCTGAGAGAGGATATTAAACACAGACTGGACCAGCTGAGAGAGGATAGTCACACAGACTGGACCAGAGGAGAGAGGATAGTCATATTAACACAGACTATTACAGCTGAGAGAGGATATTAACACAGACTGGCCCAGCTGAGAGAGGATATTATACACAGACTGGACCAGCTGAGAGAGAATAGTCACATTAACACAGACTAGACCAGCTGAGAGAGGATAGTCACATTAACACAGACTGGACCAGCTGAGAGAGGATATTAACACAGACTGGACCAGCTGAGAGAGGATATTAAACACAGACTGGACCAGCTGAGAGAGGATATTAACACAGACTGGACCAGCTGAGAGAGGATATTAAACACAGACTGGACCAGCTGAGAGAGGATATTAACACAGACTGGACCAGCTGAGAGAGGATATTAAACACAGACTGGACCAGCTGAGAGAGGATATTAACACAGACTGGACCAGCTGAGAGAGGATATTAAACACAGACTGGACCAGCTGAGAGAGGATAGTCACATTAACACAGACTGGACAAGCTGAGAGAGGATATTAAACACAGACGGGACCAGCTGAGAGAGGACAGTCACATTAACACAGACTGGACCAGCTGAGAGAGGATATTAACACAGACTGGACCTGCTGAGAGAGAATAGTCATATCAACACAGACTGGACCAGCTGAGAGAGGATATTAAACACAGACTGGACCAGCTGAGAGAGGACAGTCACATTAAAACAGACTGGACCAGCTGAGAGAGGATATTAACACAGACTGGACCAGCTGAGAGAGGATATTAACACAGACTGGACCAGCTGAGAGAGGATATTAACACAGACTGGACCAGCTGAGAGAGGATATTAACACAGACTGGACCAGCTGAGAGAGGATATTAACACAGACTGGACCAGCTGAGAGAGGATATTAAACACAGACTGGACCAGCTGAGAGAGGATAGTCACACAGACTGGACCAGAGGAGAGAGGATAGTCATATTAACACAGACTATTACAGCTGAGAGAGGATATTAACACAGACTGGCCCAGCTGAGAGAGGATATTAAACACAGACTGGACCAGCTGAGAGAGAATAGTCACATTAACACAGACTAGACCAGCTGAGAGAGGATAGTCACATTAACACAGACTGGACAAGCTGAGAGAGGATATTAACACAGACTGGACCAGCTGAGAGAGGATATTAACACAGACTGGACCAGCTGAGAGAGGATATTAACACAGACTGGACCAGCTGAGAGAGGATATTAAACACAGACTGGACCAGCTGAGAGAGGATAGTCACACAGACTGGACCAGAGGAGAGAGGATAGTCATATTAACACAGACTATTACAGCTGAGAGAGGATATTAACACAGACTGGCCCAGCTGAGAGAGGATATTATACACAGACTGGACCAGCTGAGAGAGAATAGTCACATTAACACAGACTAGACCAGCTGAGAGAGGATAGTCACATTAACACAGACTGGACCAGCTGAGAGAGGATATTAACACAGACTGGACCAGCTGAGAGAGGATATTAAACACAGACTGGACCAGCTGAGAGAGGATATTAACACAGACTGGACCAGCTGAGAGAGGATATTAAACACAGACTGGACCAGCTGAGAGAGGATATTAACACAGACTGGACCAGCTGAGAGAGGATATTAAACACAGACTGGACCAGCTGAGAGAGGATATTAACACAGACTGGACCAGCTGAGAGAGGATATTAAACACAGACTGGACCAGCTGAGAGAGGATAGTCACATTAACACAGACTGGACAAGCTGAGAGAGGATATTAACACAGACTGGACCAGCTGAGAGAGGATATTAAACACAGACTGGACCAGCTGAGAGAGGATATTAACACAGACTGGACCAGCTGAGAGAGGATATTAAACACAGACTGGACCAGCTGAGAGAGGATATTAACACAGACTATTACAGCTGAGAGAGGATATTAACACAGACTGGCCCAGCTGAGAGAGGATATTATACACAGACTGGACCAGCTGAGAGAGAATAGTCACATTAACACAGACTAGACCAGCTGAGAGAGGATAGTCACATTAACACAGACTGGACCAGCTGAGAGAGGATATTAACACAGACTGGACCAGCTGAGAGAGGATATTAAACACAGACTGGACCAGCTGAGAGAGGATATTAACACAGACTGGACCAGCTGAGAGAGGATATTAAACACAGACTGGACCAGCTGAGAGAGGATATTAACACAGACTGGACCAGCTGAGAGAGGATATTAAACACAGACTGGACCAGCTGAGAGAGGATATTAACACAGACTGGACCAGCTGAGAGAGGATATTAAACACAGACTGGACCAGCTGAGAGAGGATAGTCACATTAACACAGACTGGACAAGCTGAGAGAGGATATTAAACACAGACGGGACCAGCTGAGAGAGGACAGTCACATTAACACAGACTGGACCAGCTGAGAGAGGATATTAACACAGACTGGACCAGCTGAGAGAGGATATTAACACAGACTGGACCAGCTGAGATAGGATAGTCACATTAACACAGACTGGACCAGCTGAGAGAGGACAGTCACATTAACACAGACTGGAACAGCTGAGAGAGGATAGTCACATTAACACAGACTGGACCAGCTGAGAGAGGATAGTCACATGAACAAAGACTGGACCAGTTGAGGGAGGATATTAACACAGACTGGACCAGCTGAGAGAGGATAGTCATATTAACACAGACTGGACCAGCTGAGAGACGACAGTCACATTAACACAGACTGGACCAGCTGCGAGAGGATAGTCACATTAACACAGACTGGACTAGCTGAGAGAGGATAGTCACATTAACACAGACTGGACCAGCTGAGAGAGGATATTATCACAGACTGGACCAGCTGAGAGAGGATAGTCACATTAACACAGACTGGACCAGCTGAGAGAGGATAGTCACATTAACACAGACTGGACCAGCTTAGAGAGGATAGTCACATTAACACAGAAAGGACCAGCTGAGAGAGGATATTAACACAGACTGGACCAGCTGAGAGAGGATAGTCACATTAACACAGACTGGACCAGCTGAGAGAGGATAGTCACATTAACACAGACTGGACCAGCTGAGAGAGGATATTAACACAGACTGGACCAGCTGAGAGAGGATAGTCACATTAACACAGACTGGACCAGCTGAGAGACGATAGTCACATTAACACAGACTGGACCAGCTTAGAGAGGATAGTCACATTAACACAGACTGGACCAGCTGAGAGAGGATATTAACACAGACTGGACCAGCTGAGAGAGGATAGTCACATTAACACAGACTGGACCAGCTGAGAGAGGATAGTCACATTAACACAGACTGGACCAGCTGAGAGAGGATAGTCACATTAACACAGACTGGACCAGCTTAGAGAGGATAGTCACATTAACACAGACTGGACCAGCTGAGAGAGGATATTAAACACAGACTGGACCAGCTGAGAGAGGATAGTCACATTAACACAGACTGGACCAGCTGAGAGAGGATATAAAACACAGACTGGACCAGCTGAGAGAGGATATTAACACAGACTGGACCAGCTGAGATAGGATAGTCATATTAACACAGACTGGACCAGCTGAGAGAGGATAGTCACATTAACACAGACTGGACCAGCTGAGAGAGGATAGTCACATTAACACAGACTTGACCAGCTGAGAGAGGATAGTCACATTAACACAGACTGGACCAGCTGAGAGAGGATATAAAACACAGACTGGACCAGCTGAGAGAGGATATTAACACAGACTGGACCAGCTGAGATAGGATAGTCATATTAACACAGACTGGACCAGCTGAGAGAGGATAGTCACATTAACACAGACTGGACCAGCTGAGAGAGGATAGTCACATTAACACAGACTGGACCAGCTGCGAGAGGATAGTCACATTAACACAGACTGGACCAGCTGAGAGAGGATAGTCACATTAACACAGACTGGACCAGCTGAGAGAGGACAGTCACATTAACACAGACTGGACAAGCTGAGAGAGGCTAGTCACATTAACACAGACTGGACCAGCTGCGAGAGGATAGTCACATGAACACAGACTGGACCAGTTGAGAGAGGATATTAACACAGACTGGACCAGCTGAGAGAGGGCAGTCACATTAACACAGACTGGACCAGCTGAGAGAGGATATTAACACAGACTGGACCAGCTGAGAGAGGATATTAACACAGACTGGACCAGCTGAGAGAGGGCAGTCACATTAACACAGACTGGACCAGTTGAGAGAGGATATTAACACAGACTGGACCAGCTGAGAGAGGATATTAACACAGACTGGACCAGCTGAGAGAGGATAGTCACATTAACACAGACTGGACCAGCTGAGAGAGGATAGTCACATTAACACAGACTGGACCAGCTGAGAGAGGATATTAACACAGACTGGACCAGCTGAGAGAGGATATTAACACAGACTGGACCTGCTGAGAGAGAATAGTCATATCAACACAGACTGGACCAGCTGAGAGAGGATATTAAACACAGACTGGACCAGCTGAGAGAGGACAGTCACATTAAAACAGACTGGACCAGCTGAGAGAGGATATTAACACAGACTGGACCAGCTGAGAGAGGATATTAACACAGACTGGACCAGCTGAGATAGGATAGTCATATTAACACAGACTGGACCAGCTGAGAGAGGACAGTCACATTAACACAGACTGGACCAGCTGAGAGAGGATAGTCACATTAACACAGACTGGACCAGCTGAGAGAGGATATTAACACAGACTGGACCAGCTGAGAGAGGATAGTCATATTAACACAGACTGGACCAGCTGAGAGAGGATAGTCACATTAACACAGACTGGACCAGTTGAGAGAGGATATTAACACAGACTGGACCAGCTGAGAGAGGGCAGTCACATTAACACAGACTGGACCAGCTGAGAGAGGATATTAACACAGACTGGACCAGCTGAGAGAGGATAGTCATATTAACACAGACTGGACCAGCTGAGAGAGGACAGTCACATTAACACAGACTGGACAAGCTGAGAGAGGATATTAACACAGACTGGACCAGCTGAGAGAGGATAGTCATATTAACACAGACTGGACCAGCTGAGATAGGATAGTCACATTAACACAGACTGGACCAGCTGAGAGAGGATATTAACACAGACTGGACCAGCTGAGAGAGGATAGTCACATTAACGCAGACTGGACCAGCTGAGAGAGGATAGTCACATTAACAAAGACTGGACCAGCTGAGAGAGGACAGTCACATTAACACAGACTGGACCAGCTGAGAGAGGACAGTCACATTAACACAGACTGGACCAGCTGAGAGAGGATAGTCACATTAACGCAGACTGGACCAGCTGAGAGAGGACAGTCACATTAACACAGACTGGACCAGCTGAGAGACGACAGTCACATTAACACAGACTGGACCAGCTGAGAGAGGACAGTCACATTAACACAGACTGGACCAGCTGAGAGAGGATATTAACACAGACTAGACCAGCTGAGAAAGGATAGTCATATTGACACAGACTGGACCAGCTGAGAGACGACAGTCACATTAACACAGACTGGACCAGCTGAGAGAGGATATTAACACAGACTAGACCAGCTGAGAGAGGATATTAACACAGACTGGACCAGCTGAGAGAGGATATTAACACAGACTAGACCAGCTGAGAGAGGATAGTCATATTGACACAGACTGGACCAGCTGAGAGACGACAGTCACATTAACACAGACTGGACCAGCTGAGAGAGGACAGTCACATTAAAACAGACTGGACCAGCTGAGAGAGGATATTAACACAGACTGGACCTGTTGAAAATACCTGCTTTAATCAGTCAGTTGCTTTCAAAGACAACATGTAATGTCCCTGAGTGGCCTAGTTACAGTCAAAGACAACATGTAATGTCCCTGAGTGGCCTAGTTACAGTCAAAGACAACATGTAATGTCCCTGAGTGGCCTTGTTACAGTCAAAGACAACATGTAATTTCCCTGAGTGGCCTTGTTACAGTCAAAGACAACATGTAATGTCCCTGAGTGGCCTTGTTACAGTCAAAGACAACATGTAATGTCCCTGAGTGGCCTAGTTACAGTCAAAGACAACATGTAATGTCCCTGAGTGGCCTTGTTACAGTCAAAGACAACATTTAATGTCCCTGAGTGGCCTTGTTACAGTCAAAGACAACATGTAATGTCCCTGAGTGGCCTAGTTACAGTCAAAGACAACATGTAATGTCCCTGAGTGGCCTAGTTACAGTCAAAGACAACATGTAATGTCCCTGAGTGGCCTTGGGGTGTATAAATGTATCTCACTACACATTAAACACTGAGACCTGTTGGGGTCTATAACTGTATCTAACTACACATTAAACACTGAGACCTGTTGGGGTCTATAAATGTATCTAACTACACGTTAAACACTGAGACCTGTTGGGGTCTGTAACTGTTCCTGTGGTGTTGGAGGTCTTCACTGCAGTAGACTGGATCAGCTCCTATGTCCCTCACTCATCTCTCTCTCCTCTCTCTTTACCTAGTGACCCTGTTCATCAGAACATCATGGTGTTGGCGGTCTTCACTGTAGTAGACTGGATCAGCTCCTTTGTCCCTCACTCATCTCTCTCTCCTCTCTATTTACCTAGAGACCCTGTTCATCAGAACATCATGGTGTTGGAGGTCTTCACTGTAGTAGACTGGATCAGCTCCTTTGTCCCTCACTCATCTCTCTCTCCTCTCTCTTTACCTCGTGACCCTGTTCATCAGAACATCATGGTGTTGAATGTCTTCACTGTAGTAGACTGGATCAGCTCCTCTGTCCCTCACTCATCTCTCTCTCCTCTCTCTTTACCTAGAGACCCTGTTCATCAGAACATCATGGTGTTGGAGGTCTTCACTGTAGTAGACTGGATCAGCTCCTCTGTCCCTCACTCATCTCTCTCTCCTCTCTCTTTACCTAGAGACCCTGTTCATCAGAACATCATGGTGGATGGAAAAAGATGCACTCACCCTGTCAGTCCATCTCTTTACTTCTCTTTTCTCTTATATTCTCTCTCCCTCCTTCCCTTATCTTTAACCAACTGCAGCCTTGACCGCCAACAGCATCAGCAACAGAGAGGTGTGAAGTTTCCACAACAGAGAGAGTCAGTTTATCATGTACTTCTCTTTAGACACTGCAGCCTTGACCTCCATCAACAGAGTTAGAGTTAGTTTATCATGAGAACATACAGACACCACTAACTGGAACTATCAACAACAAGAGTTAGTTTATCATGAGAACATACAGACACCACTAACTGGAACTATCAACAACAAGAGTTAGTTTATCATGAGAACATACAGACACCACTGACTGGAACCAGCTGACAGTATCAGTTGTAAAGGCTTCATTACTACTAACAGAAGGAAAGTTGTAGTGTTGTGTCCATGATGAATGATGTAAAGACTTCATTACTACTAACAGAAGGGAAGTTGTAGTGTTATGTCCATGATGAATGATGTAAAGACTTCATTACTACTAACAGAAGGACAGTTGTAGTGTTTTGTCCATGATGAATGTTGTAAAGGCTTCAATGTGTTTTATATTGAGCTGGTCTGTTATATTCTGTTTGTTCATGTGAAATTGGAAAGTGTATTTTTCTATAATGTCGTTGTGGGTGTTTATCTTGAGCAACACCGTTGTATGGCTGCCAACTTGTCAAATAAAGCTTCCTAAAATGTGTTAGAAAATGTGTCAGTTTGTCACTTTCATGAGTTTGGAGTAATAACATATTCCACTACTGAAGACATTGTCTCTAATCTAGTGGAGTAATAACATGTTCCACTACTGAAGACATTGTCTCTAATCTAGTGGAGTAATAACATGTTCCACTACTGAAGACATTGTCTCTAATCTAGTGGAGTAATAACATGTTCCACTACTGAAGACATTGGCTCTAATTTAGGTTGTAGTAATAACATGTTCCACTACTGAAGACATTGTCTCTAATCTAGTGGAGTAATAACATGTTCCACTACTGAAGACATTGTCTCTAATCTAGTGGAGTAATAACATGTTCCACTACTGAAGACATTGTCTCTAATCTAGGTTGGAGTAATAACATGTTCCACTACTGGAGACATTGTCTCTAATCTAGTGGAGTAATAACATGTTCCACTACTGAAGACATTGTCTCTAATCTAGTAGACTATTAACATGTTCCACTACTGAAGACATTGTCTCTAATTTAGTGGAGTAATAACATGTTCCACTACTGAAGACATTGTCTCTAATCTAGTGTAGTAATAACATGTTCCACTACTGGAGACATTGTCTCTAATCTAGTGGAGTAATAACATGTTCCACTACTGAAGACATTGTCTCTAATCTAGGTTGGAGTAATAACATGTTCTACTACTGAAGACATTGTCTCTAATCTAGTGGAGTAATAACATGTTCCACTACTGAAGACATTGTCTCTAATCTAGTGGAGTAATAACATGTTCCACTACTGAAGACATTGTCTCTAATCTAGTGGAGTAATAACATGTTCCACTACTGAAGACATTGTCTCTAATCTAGTGGAGTAATAACATGTTCCACTACTGAAGACATTGTCTCTAATCTAGTGGAGTAATAACATGTTCCACTACTGAAGACATTGTCTCTAATATAGTGTAGTAATAACATGTTCCACTACTGAAGACATTGTGTCTAATCTAGTGGAGTAATAACATGTTCCACTACTGGAGATCTGGGTTGTGCCTTTAAATTTCTAGAAAATGAACGACTAAGGAAGTATGTTTCACTTCTCTTTGTGACTTCTCTAACCCCAAACCCCGGCCTGGTCTGATTGGTCTGTTTTACAAGCATTCCCGAAGTCTTGCGATATTGTGCCTCTGGGTTTAGACATTTCTGGTGGGTATTAGCAGCATCAGAGCAGGTTTAAATACTAAGCAACCTGCCAACACATTGTGATATTGTGCCTCTGGGTTAGACATTTCTGGTGGGTATTAGCAGCAACAGAGCAGGTTTGAATCCTAAGCTATCTGCTTACACGTTGTTTGAAGTACAATAGACCAACATAGCTACCGTAGTAGGTCAAAGCTGTGTGCTGGAAAACCTTGGTAGAGCATGGGTGTAGAAGGAATTGTGGTGCTCGTGTGAATTTATTTTATTTTTCGGGCTAAAGACCAATGCCTACTTATCACTTTAAACACATTTTATTTTTTGTCATTAAATACAGTGCCTTCAGAAAGTATTCATACCCCTTGACTTATTCCACATTTTCTTGTGTTCCAGACTGAATTCAAAATGTATTATTTCTCACCCACCCCACAATGACATCACAATACCCCATAATGACATCACAATATCTCACAATGACATCACAATACCCCATAATGACATCACAATATCTCACAATGATATCACAATATCTCACAATGACATCACAAAACCTCACAATGACATCACAATACCACACAATGACAAGGTGAAAACATGTTTTTAGAAATGTAAAGTTCTTGAAAATGAAGTACATATACAGTGCCTTGCGAAAGTATTCGGCCCCCTTGAACTGTGCGACCTTTTGCCACATTTCAGGCTTCAAACATAAAGATATAAAACTGTATTTTTTTGTGAAGAATCAACAACAAGTGGGACACAATCATGAAGTGGAACGACATTTATTTGATATTTCAAACTTTTTTAACAAATCAAAAACTGAAAAATTGGGCGTGCAAAATTATTCAGCCCCTTTACTTTCAGTGCAGCAAACTCTCTCCAGAAGTTCAGTGAGGATCTCTGAATGATCCAATGTTGACCTAAATGACTAATGATGATAAATACAATCCACCTGTGTGTAATCAAGTCTCCGTATAAATGCACCTGCACTCTGATAGTCTCAGAGGTCCGTTAAAAGCGCAGAGAGCATCATGAAGAACAAGGAACACACCAGGCAGGTCCGAGATACTGTTGTGAAGAAGTTTAAAGCTGGATTTGGATACAAAACGATTTCCCAAGCTTTAAACATCCCAAGGAGCACTGTGCAAGCGATAATATTGAAATGGAAGGAGTATCAGACCACTGCAAATCTACCAAGACCTGGCTGTCCCTCTAAACTTTCAGCTCATACAAGGAGAAGACTGATCAGAGATGCAGCCAAGAGGCCCATGATCACTCTGGATGAACTGCAGAGATCTACAACTGAGCTGGGAGACTCTGTCCATAGGACAACAATCAGTCGTATATTGCACAAATCTGGCCTTTAATGGAAGAGTGGCAAGAAGAAAGCCATTTCTTAAAGATATCCATAAAAAGTGTCATTTAAAGTTTGCCACAAGCCACCTGGGAGACACACCAAACATGTGGAAGAAGGTGCTCTGGTCAGATGAAACCAAAATTGAACTTTTTGGCAACAATGCAAAACGTTATGTTTGGCATAAAAGCAACACAGCTGAACACACCATCCCCACTGTCAAACATGGTGGTGGCAGCATCATGGGTTGGGCCTGCTTTTCTTCAGCAGGGACAGGGAAGATGGTTAAAATTGATGGGGAGATGGATGGAGCCAAATACAGGACCATTCTGGAAGAAAACCTGATGGAGTCTGCAGAAGACCTGAGACTGGGACGGAGATTTGTCTTCCAACAAGACAATGATCCAAAACATAAAGCAAAATCTACAATGGAATGGTTAAAAAATAAACATATCCAGGTGTTAGAATGGCCAAGTCAAAGACCAGACCTGAATCCAATCGAGAATCTGTGGAAAGAACTGAAAACTGCTGTTCACAAATGCTCTCCATCCAACCTCACTGAGCTCGAGCTGTTTTGCAAGGAGGAATGGGAAAAAATGTCAGTCTCTCAATGTGCAAAACTGATAGAGAAATACCCCAAGCGACTTAGTATGTAATCGCTGCAAAAGGTGGCGCTACAAAGTATTAACTTAAGGGGGCTGAATAATTTTGCACGCCCAATTTTTCAGTTTTTGATTTGTTAAAAAAGTTTGAAATATCCAATAAATGTCTTTCCACTTCATGATTGTGTCCCACTTGTTGTTGATTCTTTACAAAAAAATACAGTTTTATATCTTTATGTTTGAAGCCTGAAATGTGGCAAAAGGTCGCAAAGTTCAAGGGGGCCGAATACTTTCGCAAGGCACTGTACATATGAGATGAGTATGTAAACAAAGTAGCATAGTTTAAAGTGGCTAGTGATACATGTATTACATAAAGATGCAGTAGATGATATAGAGTACAGTATATACATATACATATGAGATGAATAATGTAGGGTATGTAAACATTATATTAAGTAGCACCCTTGTGGGGCCCCAGTGTTGAGGATCAGCGGGGTGGAGATGTTGTTGCCTACCCTCACCACCTGGGGGCGGCTCGTGAGGAAGTCCAGTACCCAGTTGCACTGGGCGGGGTCGAGACCCAGGGTCTCGAGCTTGATGACGAGCTTGGAGGGTACTATGGTGTTAAATGCCAAGCTGTAGTCGATGAACAGCATTCTCACATAGGTATTCCTCTTGTCCAGATGGGTTAGGGCAGTGTGCAGTGTGGTTGAGATTGCATCGTCTGTGGACCTATTTGGGCGGTAAGCAAATTGGAGTGGGTCTAGGGTGTCAGCTAGGGTGGAGGTGATATGGTCCTTGACTAGTCTCTCAAAGCACTTCATGATGACGGAAGTGAGTGCTAGTCGTTTAGCTCAGTTACCTTAGTTTTCTTGGGAACAGGAACAATGGTGGCCCTCTTGAAGCATGTGGGAACAGCAGACTGGGATATGGATTGATTAAATATGTCCGGAAACACACCAGCCAGCTGGTCTGCGCATGCTCTGAGGGAGCGGCTGGGGATGCCGTCTGGGCCTGCAGCCTTGCGAGGGTTAACACGTTTAAATGTTTTCCTCACGTCGGCTGCAGTGAAGGAGAGTCCGCATGTTTTGGTTGCGGGCCGTGTCAGTGGCACTGTATTGTCCTCAAAGCAGGCAAAAAAGTTATTTAGTCTGCCTGGGAGCAAGACATCCTGGTCCGTTACGGGGCTGGTTTTCTTTTTGTAATCCGTGATTGACTGTAGACCCTGCCACATACCTCTTGTTTCGAATTGAGATTCTACTTTGTCTCTATACTGACGCTTAGCTTGTTTGATTGCCTTGCAGAGGGAATAGCTACACTGTTTTTATTCGGTCATGTTTCCGGTCACCTTGCTCTGATTAAAAGCAGTGGTTCGTGCTTTCAGTTTCACGCGAATGCTGCCATCAATCCACGGTTTCTGGTTTGGGAAGGTTTTAATCGTTGCTATGGGAACGACATCTTCAACGCACGTTCTAATGAACTCGCACACCGAATCAGCGTATTCATCAATGTTGTTGTTTGACGCAATACGAAACATATCCCAGTCCACGTGATGGAAGCAGTCTTGGAGTGTGGAATCAGATTGGTCGGACCAGCGTTGAACAGACCTCAACGCGGGAGCTTCTTGTTTTAGTTTCTGTCTGTAGGCAGGGAGCAACAAAATGGAGTCGTGGTCAGCTTTTCCGAAAGGAGAGCGGGGCAGGGCCTTATATGCGTCGCGGAAGTTAGAATAGCAATGATCCAAGGTTTTTCCAGCCCTGGTTGCGCAATCGATATGCTGATACAATTTAGGGAGTCTTGTTTTCAGATTAGCCTTGTTAAAATCCCCAGCTACAATGAATGCAGTCTCAGGATATATGGATTCCAGTTTGCAAAGAGTCAAATAAAGTTAGTTCAGAGCAATCGATGTGTCTGCTTGGGGGGGAATATATACGGCTGTGATTATAATCGAAGAGCATTCCCTTGGTAGATAATATGACATTTGATTGTGAGGAATTCTAAATCAGGTGAACAGAAGGACTTGAGTTCCTGTATGTTGTTGTGACCACACCACATCTCGTTAACCATGAAGCATACGCCCCCGCCCCTCTTCTTACCAGAAAGATGTTTGTTTCTGTCGGCGCGATGCATGGAGAAACCAGCTGGCTGCACCGACTCCGATAGCGTCTCTCCAGTGAGCCATGTTTCCGTGAAGCAAAGAACGTTACAGTCTCTGATGTCCCTCTGGAATGCTACCCTTGCTCGGATTTCATCAACATGCTACCCTTGCTCGGATTTCATCAACCTTGTTGTCAAGAGACTGGACATTGGCGAGAAGTATGCTAGGGAGTGGTGCACGATGTGCCCGTCTCCGGAGTCTGACCGGAAGACCGCCTCGTTTCCCTCTTTTACGAAGTCGTTTTTTTGGGTCGCCGGCTGGGATCCATTCCGTTGTCCTGGGTGAAAGGGAGAACACAGGGTCCGCTTCGCGAAAGTCATATTCTTGGTCGTACTGATGGTGAGTTGTCACTGCTCTTATATTCAGTAGTTCTTCTCGACTGTATGTAATGAAACCTAAGATTACCTGGGGTACCAATGTAAGAAATAACACGTAAAAAAAACAAAAAAAACTGCATAGTTTCTTAGGAACGCGAAGCGAGGCGGCCATCTCTGTCGGCGCCGGAAGTATCCAGCCACCAGACCAGAGCATCATGTTATACTGTTTAAATGTCAGCCACCAGACCAGAGCATCATGTTATACTGTTTAAATTCCAGCCACCAGTGCTGGCCATAACCCTGTATAGCCCACGTTCTTTACTGATTTCTCTGAACTATTGTCTATTGTCCTTGAGAACTATGATAAAATCATGACTCCAAGAGCATTGAATTCATGAATCTTTTGAGCTCTAGGGACTTTATCCAACATGTTACTGGGCCCACCCATAACCACATAAATACTCTGGACCTGGTTATTAACAAGGGGCATTCTACTGGGCCTCATGAAAGTGACAAACTGACACATTTTCTAACACATTTTAGGAAGCTTTATTTGACAAGTTGGCAGCCATACAATGGTGTTGCTCAAGATAAACACCCACAACGACATTATAGAAAAATACACTTTCCAATTTCACATGAACAAACAGAATTTAACAGACCAGCTCAATATAAAACCACATTGAAGCCTTTACATCATTCATCATGGACAAAACACTACAACTTTCCTTCTGTTAGTAGTAATGAAGCCTTCACAACTGATACTGTCAGCTGGTTCCAGTCAGTGGTGTCTGTATGTTCTCATGATAAACTAACTATTGTTGTTGATAGTTCCAGTCAGTGGTGTCTGTATGTTCTCATGATAAACTAACTCTAACTCTGTTGATGGAGGTCAAGGCTGCAGCGTCTAAAGAGAAGTACATGGTAAACTGACTCTATATGTTGTGGAAACTTCACACCTCTCTGTTGCTGATACTGTTGGAGGTCAAGGCCGCAGTTGGTTACGAAAAGGGAAGGAGGGAGAGAGAATTTAAGAGAAAGGAGAAGTAAAGAGATGGACTGACAGGGTTGTGGTTATTCACCGCAGCTGAAGAGAGCATCTTTTTCCATCCACCATGACGTTCTGATGAACAGGGTCACTAGGTAAAGAGAGAGGAGAGAGAGATGAGTGAGGGACAGAGGAGCTGATCCAGTCTACTACAATGAAGACCTCCAACACCATGATGTTCTGATGAACAGGGTCACTAGGTAAAGAGAGAGGAGAGAAAAATGAGTGAGGGACAGAGGAGCTGATCCAGTCTACTCCAACACCACAGTAACAGTTATAGACCCCAACAGGTCTCAGTGTTTAATGTGTAGTTAGATACATTTATACACCCCAACAGGTATCAGTGTTTAATGTGTAGTTAGTTACATTTATACACCCCAACATACAGCCCAATTATTTTGACTGATTCAACCAGGTGTTTGACTGGTGTATTAAGTGTTTAGAACTCTGAATGTACAGAATACTTGCAGCTGAAGTCGGAAGTTCACATACACTTGAGGCAAAAATATTTAAACTCAGTTTTTCACAATTCCTGACATTTAATCCTTGCTTGCACACACTTTTTCAGTTCTGCCCACACATTTTTTATAGGATTAAGGTCAGGGCTTTGTGATGACCACCCGAATTTCTTGACTTGGTTGTCCTTAAGCCATTTTGCCACAACTTTGGAAGTATGCTTAGGGTCATTGTCCATTTGGAAGACCCCTTTGCGACCAAGCTTTAACTTCCTGACTGATGTATTGAGAAGTTGCTTCAATATATCCACACAATTTTCCTTCCTCATGAAGCCATCTATTTTGTGAAGTGCACCCCCACAACATGATGCTGCCACCCCCGTGCTTCACGGATGGGATGGTGTTCTTTGGCTTGCAAGCCTCCCCCTTTTTCCTCTAGATATAACGATGGTGATTATGGCCAAACAGTTCTATTTTTGTTTCATCAGACCAGAGGACATCTCTCCAAAAAGAACGATCTTTGTCCCCATGTGCAATTGCAAACCGTAGTCTGGCTTTTTTATGGCGGTTTTGGAGCAGTGGAATCTTCCTTGCTGAGCGGCCTTTCAGGTTATGTCGATATAGGACTCCTTTTACTGTAGATATAGATACTTTTGTATCTGTTTCCTCCAGCATCTTCACAAGGTCCTTTGCTGTTGTTCTGGGATTGATTTGCACTTTTCGCACCAAAGTACAATCATCTCTAAGAGACAGAACGCGTCTCCATCCTGAGCGGTATGACGGCTGCGTGGTCCCATGGTGTTTATACTTGCGTACTATTGTTTGTACAGATGAATGTGGAACCTTCAGGCATTTGGAAATTGCTCCCAAGGATGAACCAGATTTATGGAGGTCTACAATTTCTTTCTGAGGTCTTGGCTGATTTCTTTTGATTTTCCCATGATGTCAAGCGAAGAGGCACTGAGTTTGAAATACATTCATAGGTAAACCTCCAATTGACTCAGATTATGTCAATTAGCCTATCAGAAGCTTCTAAAGCCATGACATAATTTTCTGTAATTCAACAAGCTGTTGAATGGCACAGTCAACTTAGTGTATGTAAACTTCTAACCCACTGGAATTGTGATACAATTGTTGGAAAAATGACCTGTGTAATGCACGAAGTAGATGTCCTAACCAACCTGCCAAAACTATAGTTTGTTAACAATACGACTGCACAAAGTGGATGAAATGTGTTTAAAAAAATGAGTTCCAACTATGTGAAGAAGAGGCAGAAGAGGGAGGTATGTGTTTGTGTGTCTGTGTGAGCGTGAGTGTGTGTGTGTGTGTGTGTGTGTGTGTTTCTCTGCATGTGTGTCTGTGTGTTTGGCTCAGTTTGTGTGTCTGTGTTCTGTGTGGCTCAGTTAGTAGAGAATGGCGCTTGGAAAAGTTCAACCATGTATCCGCTCACGGTTGTAAGTGGCTCTGGACAAGTGTTTCTGCTAAATGACTCACTACTTACTGTAAGTGGGTAAATGACCAAAATCTTTAAAACATATATACATGTAAAATGTGTGACAGAGGGACAGAGGTGATGTTGTTCACAGAGAGACGTATCAGAGCAGGAGATCTGTGGCTGATTGAGGTTGTAGCTATATTTTTATGTGTATGTGTTTGTGTGTGGGGGGAGGGGGGGGGGCAGCCTCTATTTTTAATGCTGTAGTAAGGATGTTTAATTTGGTGACTTTGGGTCTTTTGTGCAATATGTTATACTGTTTAAATATCAGCCACCAAACTAGAGCATCATGTTATACTGTTTAAATGTCAGCCACCAGACCAGAGCATCATGTTATACTGTTTAAATGTCAGCCACCAGACCAGAGCATCATGTTATACTGTTTAAATGTCAGCAACCAGACCATCATGTTATACTGTTTAAATGTCAGCCACCAGAGCATCATGTCATACTGTTTAAATGCCAGCCACCATAACCACAGCCAGACTCTGGACCTGGTTATTACCAAGGGGCATTCTACTGGGCCCACCCATAACCACAGCCATACTCTGTACTTGGTTATTACCAAGGGGCATTCTACTGGGCCCACCCATAACCACAGCCATACTCTGGACCTGGTTATTACCAAGGGGCATTCTACTGGGCCCACCCATAACCACAGCCATACTCTGTACTTGGTTATTACCAAGGGGTTTTCTATTGACATGTCCTCTATTGATGTTGCTTTATCTAATCACCACTGGGGATTTTTTACTACCTTGTCGCCAGTACAAACATTAATTAAATAAAAACATTGTAAATGTTTTCTTGTGTCGAAGGACTGGCGGACCAAAACGCAGCATTATTCTTTAATAAAGAAACTATACATGAATAGATTAACAAAACCAAGAAATGCAAAAAAAAAAACAAACCAGCCCTATCTAGTGCAAACACAGAGACAGGAGCAATCACCCACAAACCCCAACACCAAACAGGCTACCTAAATATGGTTCCCAATCAGAGACAATGACTAACACCTGCCTCTGATTGAGAACCATATCAGGCCCAAACACAGAAACAGACAAACTAGACAGACAACATAGAATGCCCACTCAGATCACACCCTGACCAAACAAAACATAGAAACATACAAAGCAAACTATGGTCAGGGTGTGACAGTAAATCAATTGCAAACATTGGTGCCTTAGTTGCAGTAAAGTTGAACAAGGTCACATCCAAATGGAGAGCCCCTTGGATGAGTGAGGAAACCAATCAATTAAAGAGAAATTGCAGAAAGGCAGAGGGAAAGTGGAAGTCAAAGTTGCAGGTCCATTATGACATTCTGAGAAAGCAACTTTGCATATATAACATTGCCATTAGAAATGCCAGATGGGCTAATTTTACTAACTTGATCACTAATAATCAGAATAACTAGAGATTGCTCTTCTCCACCATTGATGGCCTGATAAATCCTACCTCCAGCAAACCTATGTGAACTTTCCTCCACATGTAAATGTGATGAGTTTACAGCATTTTACAGAGATAAGATAACCAACATTAGACTGGGTATCAGTCAAGACCTGCTGAGAAGTTTGATGATATGTGTACTAGCCTATCACACAAAGGTACCATGGATTTATGATCCCTGGTCGACACAGACATGTTCAGGAAAATGACATCACAACTTTCTTTTTCTTTGCCTACCATGCAAAGTCGCTGTGGAATTATTTTCCCTGGAAAATTATATCACAATTTAAGCATTCTGGTTTCCAAAGCACAGAGACAAATATAGTTAAAGTGGTAATTTATCTTAGAACCAACACAGATACCAAACAGTTCTCTGTTCTTGGATTCTTGGATTTAAGTGCTGTACTCAACACTGTTGACTATGATGTCACATGTGGTGTTCCACAAGGCTCCATTGTGGGTCCGGTACTGTCCAGTTAATATATGTTACCCCTTGGCAGGGTTATCAGAAAGCACAGTGTTACGGATACAGGTATCCTGTGTGTGTGTGTGTGTGTATCCTGTGTTGTTTTCTCTCCTTCCCACTCACAGGAGAAAATCATCACTCCCCAATCAGTCAACAATCAGTCATCAATCAGAAGACACACCTCCTCCTGTTTCCTACCCTATCACAGTTCCTTTCCCTTGGTTTAAAAACCCCATCAGTTGTTTGCTCTGGAGCTCAATCTCTCTGTAAATGCCATGTCTGTAGGTCTCTGTGTTTCACTCTCTCTGTGTAGTAATTCACCTCTCTTTTGTTTGAGCACCCCCATAGCACTTTGTCATCACCTGTGAGTATTGTTTTTGGTTATGGTGTTTGTTGTTGGTGGGAAAAGGGGGAAACCAAGACAAGTCGCCCATAGGCATACACTACCCGTAGGTAGACTTTGTTAAATACACTAGTTAGAACTGGGCGGACCACCCACTGTATTTTTGGTTAGTTAGCTGTTGTTAAAGTAGGCTAGTCTAGCTTAGGGGTATTTTTGAATACTTATTGTTTCTTTCCTTGGGTCCAGCTCAGCCCCTTTTACAGCTCCCCCCCCCCCCATTACCATGTGTTTATAAATAAACCTTGAGTTTGACGGTATAATTTCAGTTGTCGTGGTTATTTCGTTCACTTTTACTTTGTCACAATTATAATTTGCATGAGTTGTTACGGGTCTCATTACCATCCCCCCCTAGACTGTCGGGCCAAAAGGGATTCGTAACATAAGTGGGGGCTCGTCTGGGATCTGTCTTTACTGACACCCATGCCGCTCATGTAGATTGTTGTAGTGGTATTGTTCAGTGTTGAACGTTATAGCTGAAGGAGCATTAGTGTTTGCTATTTTTGTTGGCTCTTGTGAAGTAGTTAAGATGGCTACTTTTGAGTTGAAATCCTTTGTGGGAGGTTTTTGATAAATGTCGTAGAGTTGATTTAATGACCTTGGCTGACCATTATTCAGTATCGATTTCGCAGAGTTTAGTTAAGGCGGAGGTTAAACAGCTAGTGTTAAATGTATTGTTGGAAGAGCAGGTACTTGTGTTACCGCTGCCTGAGTCTACTACCCCTGTAGGGGATGTTGCTGCTCCTGTAAGCCCATTGGTGTCTGATAATGAGGGCGAGGCTAAAGCTCCAGCCACATTGCCACGTTTTCGATCCACTCTCCCCACTGTCAACCGGTGATGCCAGGAGGGATGTCCGTTCAACACAGTTCCAACTGGAGGCAGAAGAGAGAGCCCAAATTAGGTGAGAGACTCTCCAGTTGGAGATGTGTAAAATTGAGGCAGAAAAAGAAAGAGAACAACGGCAGATGACGTTTAAAATGCGCCAGTTGGAACTGGAGGCAGAGACAGCGAGGCTAGCCTCCGGTCCTACTGTCACTGTTAGTGAGTCGTCCTCACCTGCTGTGTCCTCAAACACGTTTGACATTAGTAGGCAGATTGCCTTAGTACCTTTGTTCAGAGAGTCAGAGGTTGACTCCTATTTTTGTGTATTTGAGCGTATAGCCGTAGCATTGAAATGGCCTGAAGAGGTATGGTGTCTATTACTTCAGTGTAAATTAACTGGTAAAGCCCAATAGGTTTTGTCAGCGCTACCTCTAGAGGACAGTTTGAATTATGACGTGGTCAAAGCTACTGTTCTTCGTGCCTATAAGCTTGTGCCTGAGGCATACTGACAGAGAATTAGGTCTCATAGAAAGTCTTCTAGTAAGACTTATGTGGAATTTGCTAGAGATAAGGGAAATCTGTTTGATAAATGGCATGCTGCTAGTAAGGTAACTGATTTCAACTCTCTCAGGGAGTTAATCTTGTTGGAAGAGTTTAAAAATTGCTTACCCGAACGCATTGTAGTTTACTTAAACGAACAGAAAGTATCCTCCCTGGCAGAAGCGCCTGTGTTGGCAGACGAGTTTGTGTTGACGCACAAGAGTGTGTTTTCAGCTCAAACTGAGAGTAGAGCCACTGAGTTTCCTACTTTTAGCCCTAGTCGGCCAGCAGTAGTATATCAAGCACGCAAGAATGAGCGTTCCTGTTTCTATTGTCATAAAGTGGGACATATGATTAATGATTGTTTCCTGCTAAAACGCAAACAAGGGATGCCTCTTCGTGTCAAGCCGCCAACAGGTGTTGCTCTAATTCGTATGGTTGTGAAGTCTGCAACAAAACAGGTGCCTCAGGGTAACTGTAGTTTGAAAGACCCAGTCCCCGACCGCAGTTATGAACCATTCATTTTCGAGGGGTTTGTGTCCCTAACGAATGAGAGCGTCTCAGCGTCCGGTTAAAATCCTTAGAGATACTGGTGCGGCGCAGTCGTTTAGATTGTCTGATGTGTTGCCCTTAACTGACGATACATACTGTGGTTCCAGTGTGTTAGTGCAGGGTATTGAAATGGGTTTTGTCCCAGTGCCATTGCACTTTGTGAAAGTACACTGAGTTAATCAGTGGAATATTCAGAGTGGGGGTACGTCCTATGTTGCCAGTGAAAGGTGTGCCCTTTATAATGGGTAACGATATTGCCGGAGGAAAGGTAGTACCCGTATTGGAAGTATTGGATAAAAGTGACCACTCTCTCTCGAATGAGCTGGCACAGAGTTATCCACATGTGTTCCCCGCTTGTGCTGTCACTCGTGCTCAGGCACTACAAGAGGGTGACGTGATAGATTTGTCGAACACTGTTCTGTTCAAAGAGGATGATCAAGAGGATGGATTGTGTGATACCTCTGAGAAGCTGATCACCTCTGACAAACAGCCCAGGAAAGAATCAAAGAACGTTGAACTTATTGCTGAGGCAATACAGTTACCAGTCACTCGTGAGCAGCTGATTGCTAACCAAAAGGTTGACAAGCTTGCTAAATGTTTTTCTAGTGTTGTCTCATTGGAAGATGTGAAAAAGAACGTGGCTTACTTCATTGATGGTAATCTCCTCATGCGTAAATGGAAATCCCATGTTGACGCGGGTGGAGATTGGAATGCTGTTTACCAAATAGTGATTCCTACAGCCTTTTGACAAAATGTGTTATCCCTTGCTCATGATCACCAGTGGTCTGGTCATTTAGGAATCACAAAGACTTATGATCGGATCCTTCGACATTTCTTTTGGCCGGGTTTAAAACAAGATGTGGCTCAGTTCTGTCGGACATGCCACACATGTCAGATAACAGGAAAACCAAATCAGGTTATTCCTCCCGCTCCTCTTTGTCCCATACCTGTCATACGTGAACCATTCGAGCATGGGGTGGTTGATTGTGTCGGACCGTTACCGAAGACAAAATCGGGTAACCAGTTTTTGTCTCGTGTCTAATGATTGTTGTATGTTTTGTAAGGTTGACTTTGTTGTTATTGTTGTGAGTATTAATTGTAATACTGTGGTCTCAATCCCTAGGGTTGCTCTTTTAAGGGTGGGAGTGTTACGGATACAGGTATCCTGTGTGTATATCCTGTGTTTTCTCTCCTTCTCCCCTCACAGGTGAAAATCATCACTCCCCAATCAGTCAACAGTCATCAATCAGAAGACACACCTCCTCCTGTTTCCTACCCTATCACAGTTCCTTTCCCTTGGTTTTAAAAACCCCATCAGTTGTTTGCTCTGGAGCGCAATCTCTCTGTAAATGCCATGTCTTTAGGTCTCTGTGTTTCACTCTCTCTGTGTAGTAATTAACCTCTCTTTTGTTTGAGCACCTCCATAGCACTTTGTCATCACCTGTGAGTATTGTTTTGGTTCTGGTGTTTGTTTGTTGCTGGTGGGAAAAGGGGGAAACCAAGACAAGTCGCCCATGGGCATACACTACCCGTAGGTAGACTTTGTTAAACACACTAGTTAGAACTGGGCGGACCACCCACTGTATTTTTGGTTAGTTAGTTAGCTGTTGTTAAAATAGGCTAGTCTAGCTTAGGGTTGTTTTTGAATACTTATTGTTTCTTTCCTTGGGTCCAGCTCAGCCCCTTTTACAGCCCCCCCCCCCCCATTACCGTGTGTTTATAAATAAACCTTGAGTTTGACGGTATAATTTCAGTTGTCGTGGTTATTTCGTTCACACTTTTACTTTGTCACAATTATAATTTGCATGAGTTATGTTACGGGTCTCATTACCATCCCCCCTAGACTGTCGGGCCAAAAGGGATTTGTAACATAAGCATTGATTTTAATTTTAGCTTCACGGATAAATTGTTAGACTGTATTAGTGATTTAAATACTTAGATGGCTCACAACCTCACAACCTCCAGCTAAAGCAAGACAAGACCAATGTAATTATTGTTGGAGCCAAAGCACAGAGAGAATCTGGCCGCACATTTGAAATCACAGGCAACAAATATTAATCACCAGGTAAAAAACCTAGGTGATATTTTAGATTCTGAACTCTTTAATCACACATTAAGAATGTGACCAAAATAACTTTTTACCACCTGAGGAACATTACCAAGGTGCAGCTGTTTCTCTCTCAGGCTGTTACAGAGAGACTCATCCCATGCTTTTATTACAAGCAGGCTTGACTACTGTAATGCTGTCCTGTCTGGTCTACCCAAGATATCCTTTGATAAACTGCAAAACATACAGAACGCTGCTGCAGGGTACTGACCAATACCAGACAGAGAACACACATTACACCGGTTTTAAGGTCTCTGTACTGTAAAACATACAGAATGCTGCAGGGTACTGACCAAGACCAGACAGAGAACAAGCATCATGTCACGCCCTGACCATAGTTTGCTTTGTATGTTTCTATGTTTTGTTTGGTCAGGGTGTGATCTGAGTGGGCATTCTATGTTGTATGTCTAGTCTGTCGGTTTCTGTGTTCGGCCTGATATGGTTCTCAATCAGAGGCAGGTGTAAGTCGTTGTCTCTGATTGGGAACCATATTTAGGTAGCCTGTTTTGTCGTTGTGGGTGATTGTCTATGTTGTGTCAGCACAGTTCTTATAGATTCACGGTCATTTTTTTTGTTTTGCATTCAGTGTTCAGTGCTTTCTTTATTCAAATATCATCGTGAACACATACCACGCTGCATTTTGGTCCGCTTCTTACGATGATCGTGACACATCACACAGGTTTGAAGGTCTCTGTACTACAAAACATACAGAATGCTGCAGGGTACTGACCAAGACCAGACAGAGAACACATTACACCAGTTTAATGGTCTCTGTACTGTAAAACATACAGAATGCTGCAGGGTGCTGACCAAGACCAGACAGAGAACACATTACACCAGTTTAATGGTCTCTGTACTGTAAAACATACAGAATGCTGCAGGGTGCTGACCAAGACCAGACAGAGAACACACATTACACCGGTTTAATGGTCTCTGCACTATAAAACATACAGAATGCTGCAGGGTGCTGACCAAGACCAGACAGAGAGAACACATTACACCAGTTTAATGGTCTCTGCACTATAAAACATACAGAATGCTGCAGGGTGCTGACCAAGACCAGACAGAGAACACATTACACCGGTTTAATGGTCTCTGTACTGTAAAACATACAGAATGCTGCAGGGTGCTGACCAAGACCAGACAGAGAACACACATTACACCGGTTTAATGGTCTCTGCACTATAAAACATACAGAATGCTGCAGGGTGCTGACCAAGACCAGACAGAGAACACATTACACCGGTTTAATGGTCTCTGCACTATAAAACATACAGAATGCTGCAGGGTGCTGACCAAGACCAGACAGAGAACACACATTACACCGGTTTAATGGTCTCTGCACTGTAAAACATACAGAATGCTGCAGGGTGCTGACCAAGACCAGACAGAGAACACATTACACCGGTTTAATGGTCTCTGCACTGTAAAACATACAGAATGCTGCAGGGTGCTGACCAAGACCAGACAGAGAACACATTACACCGGTTTAATGGTCTCTGTACTACAAAACATACAGAATGCTGCAGGGTGCTGACCAAGACCAGACAGAGAACACATTACACCGGTTTAATGGTCTCTGCACTATAAAACATACAGAATGCTGCAGGGTGCTGACCAAGACCAGACAGAGAACACACATTACACCGGTTTAATGGTCTCTGCACTGTAAAACATACAGAATGCTGCAGGGTGCTGACCAAGACCAGACAGAGAACACATTACACCGGTTTAATGGTCTCTGTACTATAAAACATACAGAATGCTGCAGGGTGCTGACCAAGACCAGACAGAGAACACATTACACCGGTTTAATGGTCTCTGTACTGTAAAACATACAGAATGCTGCAGGGTGCTGACCAAGACCAGACAGAGAGAACACATTACACCGGTTTAATGGTCTCTGTACTGTAAAACATACAGAATGCTGCAGGGTGTTAACCAAGACCAGACAGAGAGAACACATTACACCGGTTTAATGGTCTCTGTACTACAAAACATACAGAATGCTGCAGGGTGCTGACCAAGACCAGACAGAGAACACACATTACACCGGTTTAATGGTCTCTGTACTGTAAAACATACAGAATGCTGCAGGGTGCTGACCAAGACCAGACAGAGAACACACATTACACCAGTTTAATGGTCTCTGCACTATAAAACATACAGAATGCTGCAGGGTGCTGACCAAGACCAGACAGAGAGAACACATTACACCGGTTTAATGGTCTCTGTACTACAAAACATACAGAATGCTGCAGGGTGCTGACCAAGACCAGACAGAGAGAACACATTACACCGGTTTAATGGTCTCTGTACTATAAAACATACAGAATGCTGCAGGGTGCTGACCAAGACCAGACAGAGAACACACATTACACCGGTTTAATGGTCTCTGTACTGTAAAACATACAGAATGCTGCAGGGTGCTGACCAAGACCAGACAGAGAACACACATTACACCAGTTTAATGGTCTCTGCACTATAAAACATACAGAATGCTGCAGGGTGCTGACCAAGACCAGACAGAGAGAACACATTACACCGGTTTAATGGTCTCTGTACTACAAAACATACAGAATGCTGCAGGGTGCTGACCAAGACCAGACAGAGAACACATTACACCAGTTTAATGGTCTCTGCACTATAAAACATACAGAATGCTGCAGGGTGCTGACCAAGACCAGACAGAGAACACACATTACACCGGTTTAATGGTCTCTGTACTATAAAACATACAGAATGCTGCAGGGTGCTGACCAAGACCAGACAGAGAGAACACATTACACCAGTTTAATGGTCTCTGTACTACAAAACATACAGAATGCTGCAGGGTGCTGACCAAGACCAGACAGAGAACACATTACACCGGTTTAATTGTCTCTGTACTACAAAACATACAGAATGCTGCAGGGTGCTGACCAAGACCAGACAGAGAACACACATTACACCAGTTTAATGGTCTCTGCACTATAAAACATACAGAATGCTGCAGGGTGCTGACCAAGACCAGACAGAGAACACACATTACACCAGTTTAATGGTCTCTGCACTATAAAACATACAGAATGCTGCAGGGTGCTGACCAAGACCAGACAGAGAGAACACATTACACCAGTTTAATGGTCTCTGTACTGTAAAACATACAGAATGCTGCAGGGTGCTGACCAAGACCAGACAGAGAGAACACATTACACCAGTTTAATGGTCTCTGCACTATAAAACATACAGAATGCTGCAGGGTGCTGACCAAGACCAGACAGAGAACACACATTACACCGGTTTAATGGTCTCTGTACTGTAAAACATACAGAATGCTGCAGGGTGCTGACCAAGACCAGACAGAGAACACACATTACACCAGTTTAATGGTCTCTGCACTATAAAACATACAGAATGCTGCAGGGTGCTGACCAAGACCAGACAGAGAGAACACATTACACCGGTTTAATGGTCTCTGTACTACAAAACATACAGAATGCTGCAGGGTGCTGACCAAGACCAGACAGAGAGAACACATTACACCGGTTTAATGGTCTCTGTACTGTAAAACATACAGAATGCTGCAGGGTGCTGACCAAGACCAGACAGAGAGAACACATTACACCGGTTTAATGGTCTCTGTACTGTAAAACATACAGAATGCTGCAGGGTGCTGACCAAGACCAGACAGAGAGAACACATTACACCGGTTTAATGGTCTCTGTACTACAAAACATACAGAATGCTGCAGGGTGCTGACCAAGACCAGACAGAGAACACATTACACCAGTTTAATGGTCTCTGCACTATAAAACATACAGAATGCTGCAGGGTGCTGACCAAGACCAGACAGAGAGAACACATTACACCAGTTTAATGGTCTCTGCACTATAAAACATACAGAATGCTGCAGGGTGCTGACCAAGACCAGACAGAGAGAACACATTACACCAGTTTAATGGTCTCTGCACTATAAAACATACAGAATGCTGCAGGGTGCTGACCAAGACCAGACAGAGAACACACATTACACCGGTTTAATGGTCTCTGTACTGTAAAACATACAGAATGCTGCAGGGTGCTGACCAAGACCAGACAGAGAACACACATTACACCAGTTTAATGGTCTCTGCACTATAAAACATACAGAATGCTGCAGGGTGCTGACCAAGACCAGACAGAGAGAACACATTACACCGGTTTAATGGTCTCTGTACTACAAAACATACAGAATGCTGCAGGGTGCTGACCAAGACCAGACAGAGAGAACACATTACACCGGTTTAATTGTCTCTGTACTACAAAACATACAGAATGCTGCAGGGTGCTGACCAAGACCAGACAGAGAGAACACATTACACCGGTTTAATGGTCTCTGTACTACAAAACATACAGAATGCTGCAGGGTGCTGACCAAGACCAGACAGAGAACACATTACACCAGTTTAATGGTCTCTGCACTATAAAACATACAGAATGCTGCAGGGTGCTGACCAAGACCAGACAGAGAGAACACATTACACCAGTTTAATGGTCTCTGCACTATAAAACATACAGAATGCTGCAGGGTGCTGACCAAGACCAGACAGAGAACACACATTACACCAGTTTAATGGTCTCTGCACTATAAAACATACAGAATGCTGCAGGGTGCTGACCAAGACCAGACAGAGAGAACACATTACACCGGTTTAATGGTCTCTGTACTACAAAACATACAGAATGCTGCAGGGTGCTGACCAAGACCAGACAGAGAGAACACATTACACCAGTTTAATGGTCTCTGCACTATAAAACATACAGAATGCTGCAGGGTGCTGACCAAGACCAGACAGAGAACACACATTACACCGGTTTAATGGTCTCTGTACTGTAAAACATACAGAATGCTGCAGGGTGCTGACCAAGACCAGACAGAGAACACATTACACCGGTTTAATGGTCTCTGTACTACAAAACATACAGAATGCTGCAGGGTGCTGACCAAGACCAGACAGAGAGAACACATTACACCGGTTTAATGGTCTCTGTACTACAAAACATACAGAATGCTGCAGGGTGCTGACCAAGACCAGACAGAGAGAACACATTACACCGGTTTAATGGTCTCTGTACTACAAAACATACAGAATGCTGCAGGGTGCTGACCAAGACCAGACAGAGAGAACACATTACACCGGTTTAATGGTCTCTGTACTACAAAACATACAGAATGCTGCAGGGTGCTGACCAAGACCAGACAGAGAGAACACATTACACCGGTTTAATGGTCTCTGTACTGTAAAACATACAGAATGCTGCAGGGTGCTGACCAAGACCAGACAGAGAGAACACATTACACCGGTTTAATGGTCTCTGTACTGTAAAACATACAGAATGCTGCAGGGTGCTGACCAAGACCAGACAGAGAGAACACATTACACCGGTTTAATGGTCTCTGTACTGTAAAACATACAGAATGCTGCAGGGTGCTGACCAAGACCAGACAGAGAACACATTACACCGGTTTTAAGGTCTCTGTACTGTAAAACATACAGAATGCTGCAGGGTGCTGACCAAGACCAGACAGAGAGAACACATTACACCGGTTTAATGGTCTCTGTACTGTAAAACATACAGAATGCTGCAGGGTGCTGACCAAGACCAGACAGAGAGAACACATTACACCGGTTTAATGGTCTCTGTACTACAAAACATACAGAATGCTGCAGGGTGCTGACCAAGACCAGACAGAGAGAACACATTACACCGGTTTAATGGTCTCTGTACTACAAAACATACAGAATGCTGCAGGGTGCTGACCAAGACCAGACAGAGAGAACACATTACACCGGTTTAATGGTCTCTGTACTGTAAAACATACAGAATGCTGCAGGGTGCTGACCAAGACCAGACAGAGAGAACACATTACACCAGTTTAATGGTCTCTGTACTGTAAAACATACAGAATGCTGCAGGGTGCTGACCAAGACCAGACAGAGAGAACACATTACACCGGTTTAATTGTCTCTGTACTACAAAACATACAGAATGCTGCAGGGTGCTGACCAAGACCAGACAGAGAACACACATTACACCGGTTTAATGGTCTCTGTACTGTAAAACATACAGAATGCTGCAGGGTGCTGACCAAGACCAGACAGAGAACACACATTACACCGGTTTAATGGTCTCTGTACTGTAAAACATACAGAATGCTGCAGGGTGCTGACCAAGACCAGACAGAGAACACACATTACACCGGTTTAATGGTCTCTGTACTATAAAACATACCGAATGCTGCAGGGTGCTGACCAAGACCAGACAGAGAACACATTACACCAGTTTAATGGTCTCTGTACTGTAAAACATACAGAATGCTGCAGGGTGCTGACCAAGACCAGACAGAGAGAACACATTACACCAGTTTAATGGTCTCTGCACTATAAAACATACAGAATGCTGCAGGGTGCTGACCAAGACCAGACAGAGAACACATTACACCGGTTTAATGGTCTCTGTACTATAAAACATACAGAATGCTGCAGGGTACTGACCAAGACCAGACAGAGAGAACACATTACACCGGTTTAATGGTCTCTGTACTATAAAACATACAGAATGCTGCAGGGTGCTGACCAAGACCAGACAGAGAACACATTACACCAGTTTAATGGTCTCTGCACTATAAAACATACAGAATGCTGCAGGGTACTGACCAAGACCAGACAGAGAACACATTACACCGGTTTAATGGTCTCTGCACTATAAAACATACAGAATGCTGCAGGGTGCTGACCAAGACCAGACAGAGAGAACACATTACACCAGTTTAATGGTCTCTGTACTACAAAACATACAGAATGCTGCAGGGTGCTGACCAAGACCAGACAGAGAACACATTACACCGGTTTTAAGGTCTCTGTACTATAAAACATACAGAATGCTGCAGGGTGCTGACCAAGACCAGACAGAGAGAACACATTACACCAGTTTAATGGTCTCTGCACTATAAAACATACAGAATGCTGCAGGGTGCTGACCAAGACCAGACAGAGAGAACACATTACACCAGTTTAATGGTCTCTGCACTATAAAACATACAGAATGCTGCAGGGTGCTGACCAAGACCAGACAGAGAGAACACATTACACCGGTTTAATGGTCTCTGTACTACAAAACATACAGAATGCTGCAGGGTGCTGACCAAGACCAGACAGAGAACACATTACACCAGTTTAATGGTCTCTGCACTATAAAACATACAGAATGCTGCAGGGTGCTGACCAAGACCAGACAGAGAACACATTACACCAGTTTAATGGTCTCTGTACTGTAAAACATACAGAATGCTGCAGGGTGCTGACCAAGACCAGACAGAGAGAACACATTACACCGGTTTAATGGTCTCTGCACTATAAAACATACAGAATGCTGCAGGGTGCTGACCAAGACCAGACAGAGAGAACACATTACACCGGTTTAATGGTCTCTGCACTATAAAACATACAGAATGCTGCAGGGTGCTGACCAAGACCAGACAGAGAACACATTACACCGGTTTAATGGTCTCTGTACTGTAAAACATACAGAATGCTGCAGGGTGCTGACCAAGACCAGACAGAGAACACACATTACACCGGTTTAATGGTCTCTGTACTGTAAAACATACAGAATGCTGCAGGGTGCTGACCAAGACCAGACAGAGAACACATTACACCGGTTTAATGGTCTCTGTACTACAAAACATACAGAATGCTGCAGGGTGCTGACCAAGACCAGACAGAGAGAACACATTACACCGGTTTAATGGTCTCTGTACTACAAAACATACAGAATGCTGCAGGGTGCTGACCAAGACCAGACAGAGAGAACACATTACACCGGTTTAATGGTCTCTGTACTGTAAAACATACAGAATGCTGCAGGGTGCTGACCAAGACCAGACAGAGAGAACACATTACACCGGTTTAATGGTCTCTGTACTGTAAAACATACAGAATGCTGCAGGGTGCTGACCAAGACCAGACAGAGAGAACACATTACACCGGTTTAATGGTCTCTGTACTGTAAAACATACAGAATGCTGCAGGGTGCTGACCAAGACCAGACAGAGAACACATTACACCGGTTTTAAGGTCTCTGTACTGTAAAACATACAGAATGCTGCAGGGTGCTGACCAAGACCAGACAGAGAGAACACATTACACCGGTTTAATGGTCTCTGTACTGTAAAACATACAGAATGCTGCAGGGTGCTGACCAAGACCAGACAGAGAGAACACATTACACCGGTTTAATGGTCTCTGTACTACAAAACATACAGAATGCTGCAGGGTGCTGACCAAGACCAGACAGAGAGAACACATTACACCGGTTTAATGGTCTCTGTACTACAAAACATACAGAATGCTGCAGGGTGCTGACCAAGACCAGACAGAGAGAACACATTACACCGGTTTAATGGTCTCTGTACTGTAAAACATACAGAATGCTGCAGGGTGCTGACCAAGACCAGACAGAGAACACACATTACACCAGTTTAATGGTCTCTGTACTGTAATACATACAGAATACTGCAGGGTACTGACCAAGACCAGACAGAGAACACATTACACCGGTTTAATGGTCTCTGTACTGTAATACATACAGAATGCTGCAGGGTGCTGACCAAGACCAGACAGAGAGAACACATTACACCAGTTTAATGGTCTCTGCACTATAAAACATACAGAATGCTGCAGGGTGCTGACCAAGACCAGACAGAGAACACATTACACCGGTTTAATGGTCTCTGTACTATAAAACATACAGAATGCTGCAGGGTACTGACCAAGACCAGACAGAGAGAACACATTACACCGGTTTAATGGTCTCTGTACTATAAAACATACAGAATGCTGCAGGGTGCTGACCAAGACCAGACAGAGAGAACACATTACACCAGTTTAATGGTCTCTGCACTATAAAACATACAGAATGCTGCAGGGTACTGACCAAGACCAGACAGAGAGAACACATTACACCAGTTTAATGGTCTCTGCACTATAAAACATACAGAATGCTGCAGGGTGCTGACCAAGACCAGACAGAGAACACACATTACACCAGTTTAATGGTCTCTGTACTGTAAAACATACAGAATGCTGCAGGGTGCTGACCAAGACCAGACAGAGAACACATTACACCGGTTTAATGGTCTCTGTACTATAAAACATACAGAATGCTGCAGGGTGCTGACCAAGACCAGACAGAGAGAACACATTACACCAGTTTAATGGTCTCTGCACTATAAAACATACAGAATGCTGCAGGGTGCTGACCAAGACCAGACAGAGAGAACACATTACACCAGTTTAATGGTCTCTGCACTATAAAACATACAGAATGCTGCAGGGTGCTGACCAAGACCAGACAGAGAGAACACATTACACCGGTTTAATGGTCTCTGCACTATAAAACATACAGAATGCTGCAGGGTGCTGACCAAGACCAGACAGAGAGAACACATTACACCAGTTTAATGGTCTCTGCACTATAAAACATACAGAATGCTGCAGGGTGCTGACCAAGACCAGACAGAGAGAACACATTACACCAGTTTAATGGTCTCTGCACTATAAAACATACAGAATGCTGCAGGGTGCTGACCAAGACCAGACAGAGAGAACACATTACACCAGTTTAATGGTCTCTGCACTATAAAACATACAGAATGCTGCAGGGTGCTGACCAAGACCAGACAGAGAACACATTACACCAGTTTAATGGTCTCTGCACTATAAAACATACAGAATGCTGCAGGGTGCTGACCAAGACCAGACAGAGAACACATTACACCAGTTTAATGGTCTCTGTACTGTAAAACATACAGAATGCTGCAGGGTGCTGACCAAGACCAGACAGAGAGAACACATTACACCGGTTTAATGGTCTCTGCACTATAAAACATACAGAATGCTGCAGGGTGCTGACCAAGACCAGACAGAGAGAACACATTACACCGGTTTAATGGTCTCTGCACTATAAAACATACAGAATGCTGCAGGGTGCTGACCAAGACCAGACAGAGAGAACACATTACACCGGTTTAATGGTCTCTGTACTACAAAACATACCGAATGCTGCAGGGTGCTGACCAAGACCAGACAGAGAACACATTACACCGGTTTAATGGTCTCTGTACTACAAAACATACAGAATGCTGCAGGGTGCTGACCAAGACCAGACAGAGAGAACACATTACACCGGTTTAATGGTCTCTGTACTGTAAAACATACAGAATGCTGCAGGGTGCTGACCAAGACCAGACAGAGAACACACATTACACCGGTTTAATGGTCTCTGTACTACAAAACATACAGAATGCTGCAGGGTGCTGACCAAGACCAGACAGAGAGAACACATTACACCGGTTTAATGGTCTCTGTACTACAAAACATACAGAATGCTGCAGGGTGCTGACCAAGACCAGACAGAGAGAACACATTACACCAGTTTAATGGTCTCTGTACTGTAAAACATACAGAATGCTGCAGGGTGCTGACCAAGACCAGACAGAGAACACACATTACACCGGTTTAATGGTCTCTGTACTGTAAAACATACAGAATGCTGCAGGGTGCTGACCAAGACCAGACAGAGAGAACACATTACACCGGTTTAATGGTCTCTGCACTATAAAACATACAGAATGCTGCAGGGTGCTGACCAAGACCAGACAGAGAGAACACATTACACCGGTTTAATGGTCTCTGTACTGTAAAACATACAGAATGCTGCAGGGTGCTGACCAAGACCAGACAGAGAACACACATTACACCAGTTTAATGGTCTCTGTACTACAAAACATACAGAATGCTGCAGGGTACTGACCAAGACCAGACAGAGAACACATTACACCGGTTTAATGGTCTCTGTACTACAAAACATACAGAATGCTGCAGGGTGCTGACCAAGACCAGACAGAGAGAACACATTACACCAGTTTAATGGTCTCTGTACTACAAAACATACAGAATGCTGCAGGGTGCTGACCAAGACCAGACAGAGAACACACATTACACCAGTTTAATGGTCTCTGCACTATAAAACATACAGAATGCTGCAGGGTGCTGACCAAGACCAGACAGAGAACACATTACACCGGTTTAATGGTCTCTGTACTACAAAACATACAGAATGCTGCAGGGTGCTGACCAAGACCAGACAGAGAACACACATTACACCAGTTTAATGGTCTCTGCACTATAAAACATACAGAATGCTGCAGGGTGCTGACCAAGACCAGACAGAGAACACATTACACCGGTTTAATGGTCTCTGCACTATAAAACATACAGAATGCTGCAGGGTGCTGACCAAGACCAGACAGAGAGAACACATTACACCGGTTTAATGGTCTCTGCACTTGTGTGTTTTAGGAGTCATTATAATATTATTCTATTGTTTTTTTATAAATCAATCCACGATTGTTCACCCCAATACATGTCAGACATGCTTTAAGTTATGTACCCAGTAGGTCCCTCAGGTCCTCTGGACTTTTAACTATCACAAAGCCAAGGACCAGGAGGCATGGAGAGACAGCCTTTAGTTACTATGCCCCCAGCCTCTAGAATAGCCTGCCAGAGAACCTGAGGGGGGCTGAAACTGTGGACATATTTAAAAGAGATCTTAAAACACATATTTTTAGCTTAGCTTTTCCTCAGAGCTTTTTAGTAGCTTAGTTATTATTGTTATTATTTTGAAGCACATTGTGTTGCATTCCATGTCTGAAATGTGCTGTATAAATGACGCTTGATTTAATCTCTCTCTTTCTCTCTCGTACAGACATGTAACACACAACACAACCTCACAAAGCTAAATGCTACAAGCTAGGCCTCTGGGTTTAGTGGCTTGTGTGTTTGACTCTCAGATACAAAGTCTCTGGGTGTGAAAGTGAGACAGACAGAGTTGAAGTTAGGGTTAGAGTTGAAGTTAGGGTTAGAGTTGAAGTTAGGGTTAGAGTTGAAGTTAGGGTTAGAGTTGAAGTTAGGGTTAGAGTTGAAGTTAGGGTTAGGTTCAATAAGTGACAGGGCTTAGGTTAAACTAAGAATAGAGGCAAAGTGCCAAGGTCAGAGCGGTGGTCTAGGAGGAAAGGTTCATTATGAGGATCTAGGGGTTAAAATAGATATAGGGAGTCAGGGGTTCGGATTAGATATGGGGGTCTAGGGATATAAGGTTAGGGTTAGGAGTTATGGTAAGGACTTAGGAGCTATGGGTTAAGGTCAGAATTCAGGTTGGGGTGAGGGTTAGGGTCAGGATTAGAGTACAGGTCAGGGTTAAATTAAGATCAGGTATGAGGGTCCCAGGGTTAGGCATGAGGATCCCAGGGTTAGGCTTGAGGATCCCAGGGTTAGGGTTAGGCATGAGGATCCCAGGGTTAGGGTTAGGCATGAGGATCCTAGGGTTAGGGTTAGGCATGAGGATCCCAGGGTTAGGGTTAGGCATGAGGATCCCAGGGTTAGGCATGAGGATCCCAGGGTTAGGCATGAGGATCCCAGGGTTAGGCATGAGGATCCCAGGGTTAGGCATGAGGATCCCAGGGTTAGGCATGAGGATCCCAGGGTTAGGCATGAGGATCCCAGGGTTAGGGTTAGGCATGAGGATCCCAGGGTTAGGGTTAGGCATGAGGATCCCAGGGTTAGGGTTAGGCATGAGGATCCCAGGGTGAGGGATTCGGGTCTACAAGATGAACCACCCAATGAATACAAAAATAAAAAGTACACATTTAACAATCATGAGTGCCATCAAACAAAGAAAACTCCAAATAAGTGCTATAAAAGTATCCAAAAAATAAGGTGAAGCCACGCCACACTAAAAGATCAAGGATATGATAAAAATAAGTGCCATCATATTTATGGTCAGTGAGTAGACCCATAAATAAATAAATTAAATAAGAAGTACATATTTTAAAAACAATCATAAGTGCTATCAGACAATGGCAAATCCACCATGGATCATAAATAAATAAATAATACAATAAACAAACATTTATAATGAGTGGCTCTCCACCTGAAATTAGAGTTGAAGTTAGGGTTAGAGTTGAAGTTAGGGTTAGGGTTAGGGTTGAAGTTAGGGTTAGGGTTGAAGTTAGAGTTAGAGTTGAAATTAGAGTTGAAGTTAGGGTTAGAGTTGAAGTTAGGGTTAGAGTTGAAGTTAGGGTTAGAGTTGAAATTAGAGTTGAAGTTGGGGTTAGAGTTGAAATTAGAGTTGAAGTTAGGGTTAGAGTTGAAGTTAGGGTTAGAGTTGAAGTTATGATGGATACAGTGATCTGGACCTGCCTCAGTCTGTACATTAGGGTT